>NC_092414.1:430281-730281 GCF_040894005.1 Engystomops pustulosus | reverse complement strand
TAATATTCTGACAAGTATGCTGCTGCAGTTATACATTGCAGTATAATATTCTGACAAGTATGCTGCTGCAGTTATACATTGCAGTATAATATTCTGACAAGTATGCTGCTGCAGTTATACATTGCAGTATAATATTCTGACAAGTATGCTGCTGCAGTTATACATTGCAGTATAATATTCTGACAAGTATGCTGCTGCAGTTATACATTGCAGTGTAATATTCTGACAAGTATGCTGCTGCAGTTATACATTGCAGTATAATATTCTGACAAGTATGCTGCTGCAGTTATACATTGCCGTATAATTTTCTGACAAGTATGCTGCTGCAGTTATACATTGCAGTATAATATTCTGACAAGTATGCTGCTGCAGTAATATATTGCAGTATAATATTCTGACAAGTGTGCTGCTGCAGTTATACATTGCAGTATAATATTCTGACAAGTATGCTGCTGCAGTTATACATTGCACTATAATATTCTGACAAGTGTGCTGCTGCAGTTATACATTGTAGTATAATATTCTGACAAGTATGCTGCTGCAGTCATACATTGCAGTATAATATTCTGACAAGTATGCTGCTGCAGTTATACATTGCAGTATAATATTCTGACAAGTATGCTGCTGCAGTTATACATTGTAGTATAATATTCTGACAAGTATTCTGCTGCAGTTATACATTGCAGTATAATATTCTGACAAGTATTCTGCTGCAGTTATACATTGCAGTATAATATTCTGACAAGTATGCTGCTGCAGTTATACATTGTAGTATAATATTCTGACAAGAATTCTGCTGCAGTTATACATTGTAGTATAATATTCTGACAAGTATGCTGCTGCAGTTATACATTGTAGTATAATATTCTGACAAGTATGCTGCTGCAGTTATACATTGCCGTATAATATTCTGACAAGTATGCTGCTGCAGTTATACATTGCAGTGTAATATTCTGACAAGTATGCTGCTGCAGTTATACATTGCAGTGTAATATTCTGACAAGTATGCTGCTGCAGTAATATATTGCAGTATAATATTCTGACAAGTGTGCTGCTGCAGTTATACATTGCAGTATAATATTCTGACAAGTATGCTGCTGCAGTTATACATTGCAGTATAATATTCTGACAAGTGTGCTGCTGCAGTTATACATTGCAGTATAATATTCTGACAAGTATGCTGCTGCAGTTATACATTGCAGTATAATATTCTGACAAGTATGCTGCTGCAGTTATACATTGCAGTATAATATTCTGACAAGTGTGCTGCTGCAGTTATACATTGTAGTATAATATTCTGACAAGTATGCTGCTGCAGTCATACATTGCAGTATAATATTCTGACAAGTATGCTGCTGCAGTTATACATTGCAGTATAATATTCTGACAAGTATGCTGCTGCAGTTATACATTGTAGTATAATATTCTGACAAGTATTCTGCTGCAGTTATACATTGCAGTATAATATTCTGACAAGTATTCTGCTGCAGTTATACATTGCAGTATAATATTCTGACAAGTATTCTGCTGCAGTTATACATTGCAGTATAATATTCTGACAAGTATGCTGCTGCAGTTATACATTGTAGTATAATATTCTGACAAGAATTCTGCTGCAGTTATACATTACAGTATAATATTCTGACAAGTATGCTGCTGCAGTTATACATTGCCGTATAATATTCTGACAAGTATGCTGCTGCAGTTATACATTGCAGTGTAATATTCTGACAAGTATGCTGCTGCAGTTATACATTGCAGTGTAATATTCTGACAAGTATGCTGCTGCAGCTAAACATTGCAGTATAATATTCTGACAAGTATGCTGCTGCAGTTATACATTGCAGTGTAATATTCTGACAAGTATGCTGCTGCAGTTATACATTGCAGTATGATATTCTGACAAGTATGCTGCTGCAGTTACACATTGCAGTATAGTATTCTGACAAGTGTGCTGCAGCAGTTATACATTGCAGTATAATATTCTGACAAGTATGCTGCTGCAGTTATACATTGCAGTGTAATATTCTGACAAGTATGCTGCTGCAGTTACACATTGCAGTATAATATTCTGACAAGTATGCTGCTGCAGTTATACATTGCAGTATAATATTCTGACAAGTATGCTGCTGCAGTTATACATTGCAGTATGATATTCTGACAAGTATTCTGCTGTAGTTATACATTGCAGTATAATATTCTGACAAGTATGCTGCTGCAGTTATACATTGCAGTGTAATATTCTGACAAGTATTCTGCTGCAGTTATACATTGCAGTATAATATTCTGACAAGTGTGCTGCTGCAGTTATACATTGCAGTATAATATTCTGACAAGTGTGCTGCTGCAGTTATACATTGCAGTATAATATTCTGACAAGTATGCTGCTGCAGTTATACATTGCAGTATAATATTCTGACAAGTATGCTGCTGCAGTTATATATTGCAGTATAATATTCTGACAAGTATGAGACTTCAGTTATACATTGCAGTATAATATTCTGACAAGTATGCTGCTGCAGTTATACATTGCAGTATAATATTCTGACAAGTATGCTGCTGCAGTTATACATTGCAGTATAATATTCTGACAAGTATGCTGCTGCAGTTATACATTGCAGTATGATATTCTGACAAGTATGCTGCTGCAGTTATACATTGCAGTATGATATTCTGACAAGTATGCTGCTGCAGTTATACATTGCAGTATAATATTCTGACAAGTATGCTGCTGCAGTTATACATTGCAGTGTAATATTCTGACAAGTATGCTGCTGCAGTAATATATTGCAGTATAATATTCTGACAAGTATGCTGCTGCAGTAATATATTGCAGTATAATATTCTGACAAGTATGCTGCTGCAGTAATATATTGCAGTATAATATTCTGACAAGTATGCTGCTGCAGTAATATATTGCAGTATAATATTCTGACAAGTATGCTGCTGCAGTTATACATTGCACTATAATATTCTGACAAGTATGAGACTGCAGTTACACATCACAGTATGATATTCTGACAAGTATGCTGCTGCAGTTATACATTGCAGTATAATATTCTGACAAGTATGCCGCTGCAGTTATACATTGCACTATAATATTCTGACAAGTATGAGACTGCAGTTATACATTGCAGTATGATATTCTGACAACTATGCTGCTGCAGTTATACATTGCAGTATAATATTCTGACAAGTATGCTGCTGCAGTTATACATTGCACTATAATATTCTGACAAGTATGAGACTGCAGTTACACATCACAGTATGATATTCTGACAAGTATGCTGCTGCAGTTACACATTGCAGTGTAATATTCTGACAAGTATGCTGCTGCAGTTATACATTGCAGTGTAATATTCTGACAAGTATGCTGCTGCAGTTACACATTGCAGTGTAATATTCTGACAAGTATGCTGCTGCAGTTATACATTGCAGTGTAACATTCTGACAAGTATGCTGCTGCAGTTATACATTGCAGTATAATATTCTGACAAGTATTCTGCTGCAGTTATACATTGCAGTATAATATTCTGACAAGTGTGCTGCTGCAGTTATACATTGTAGTATAATATTCTGACAAGTATGCTGCTGCAGTTATACATTGCAGTATAATATTCTGACAAGTATGCTGCTGCAGTTATACATTGCAGTATAATATTCTGACAAGTGTGCTGCTGCAGTTATACATTGTAGTATAATATTCTGACAAGTATGCTGCTGCAGTTATACATTGCAGTGTAATATTCTGACAAGTATGCTGCTGCAGTTATACATTGCAGTATAATATTCTGACAAGTATGCTGCTGCAGTTATACATTGCCGTATAATTTTCTGACAAGTATGCTGCTGCAGTTATACATTGCAGTATAATATTCTGACAAGTATGCTGCTGCAGTAATATATTGCAGTATAATATTCTGACAAGTGTGCTGCTGCAGTTATACATTGCAGTATAATATTCTGACAAGTATGCTGCTGCAGTTATACATTGCAGTATAATATTCTGACAAGTATGCTGCTGCAGTTATACATTGCAGTATAATATTCTGACAAGTGTGCTGCTGCAGTTATACATTGTAGTATAATATTCTGACAAGTATGCTGCTGCAGTCATACATTGCAGTATAATATTCTGACAAGTATGCTGCTGCAGTTATACATTGCAGTATAATATTCTGACAAGTATGCTGCTGCAGTTATACATTGTAGTATAATATTCTGACAAGTATTCTGCTGCAGTTATACATTGCAGTATAATATTCTGACAAGTATTCTGCTGCAGTTATACATTGCAGTATAATATTCTGACAAGTATTCTGCTGCAGTTATACATTGCAGTATAATATTCTGACAAGTATGCTGCTGCAGTTATACATTGTAGTATAATATTCTGACAAGTATTCTGCTGCAGTTATACATTGCAGTATAATATTCTGACAAGAATTCTGCTGCAGTTATACATTACAGTATAATATTCTGACAAGTATGCTGCTGCAGTTATACATTGCCGTATAATATTCTGACAAGTATGCTGCTGCAGTTATACATTGTAGTATAATATTCTGACAAGTATGCTGCTGCAGTTATACATTGCAGTGTAATATTCTGACAAGTATGCTGCTGCAGTTACACATTGCAGTATAATATTCTGACAAGTATGCTGCTGCAGTTATACATTGCAGTGTAATATTCTGACAAGTATGCTGCTGCAGTTATACATTGCAGTATAATATTCTGACAAGTGTGCTGCTGCAGTTATACATTGTAGTATAATATTCTGACAAGTATGCTGCTGCAGTTATACATTGCAGTATAATATTCTGACAAGTATGCTGCTGCAGTTATACATTGCAGTATAATATTCTGACAAGTATGCTGCTGCAGTTATACATTGCAGTATAATATTCTGACAAGTGTGCTGCTGCAGTTATACATTGTAGTATAATATTCTGACAAGTATGCTGCTGCAGTTATACATTGCAGTGTAATATTCTGACAAGTATGCTGCTGCAGTTATACATTGCAGTATAATATTCTGACAAGTATGCTGCTGCAGTTATACATTGCCGTATAATTTTCTGACAAGTATGCTGCTGCAGTTATACATTGCAGTATAATATTCTGACAAGTATGCTGCTGCAGTTATACATTGCAGTATAATATTCTGACAAGTATGCTGCTGCAGTAATATATTGCAGTATAATATTCTGACAAGTATGCTGCTGCAGTTATACATTGCAGTATAATATTCTGACAAGTATGCTGCTGCAGTTATACATTGCAGTATAATATTCTGACAAGTGTGCTGCTGCAGTTATACATTGTAGTATAATATTCTGACAAGTATGCTGCTGCAGTTATACATTGCAGTGTAATATTCTGACAAGTATGCTGCTGCAGTTATACATTGCAGTATAATATTCTGACAAGTATGCTGCTGCAGTTATACATTGCCGTATAATTTTCTGACAAGTATGCTGCTGCAGTTATACATTGCAGTATAATATTCTGACAAGTATGCTGCTGCAGTAATATATTGCAGTATAATATTCTGACAAGTATGCTGCTGCAGTTATACAGTGCAGTGTAATATTCTGACAAGTATGCTGCTGCAGTTATATATTGCAGTATAATATTCTGACAAGTATGCTGCTGCAGTTATACATTGCAGTATAATATTCTGACAAGTATGCTGCTGCAGTTATACATTGCAGTATAATATTCTGACAAGTATGCTGCTGCAGTTATACATTGCAGTATAATATTCTGACAAGTGTGCTGCTGCAGTTATACATTGTAGTATAATATTCTGACAAGTATGCTGCTGCAGTCATACATTGCAGTATAATATTCTGACAAGTATGCTGCTGCAGTTATACATTGCAGTATAATATTCTGACAAGTATGCTGCTGCAGTTATACATTGTAGTATAATATTCTGACAAGTATTCTGCTGCAGTTATACATTGCAGTATAATATTCTGACAAGTATTCTGCTGCAGTTATACATTGTAGTATAATATTCTGACAAGTATGCTGCTGCAGTTATACATTGCAGTATAATATTCTGACAAGTATGCTTCTGCAGTTATACATTGCAGTATAATATTCTGACAAGTGTGCTGCTGCAGTTATACATTGTAGTATAATATTCTGACAAGTATGCTGCTGCAGTCATACATTGCAGTATAATATTCTGACAAGTATGCTGCTGCAGTTATACATTGCAGTATAATATTCTGACAAGTATGCTGCTGCAGTTATACATTGTAGTATAATATTCTGACAAGTATTCTGCTGCAGTTATACATTGCAGTATAATATTCTGACAAGTATGCTGCTGCAGTTATACATTACAGTATAATATTCTGACAATATGATGCTGCAGTTATACATTGCAGTATAATATTCTGACAAGTATTCTGCTGCAGTTATACATTGCAGTATAATATTCTGACAAGTATTCTGCTGCAGTTATACATTGCAGTATAATATTCTGACAAGTATGCTGCTGCAGTTATACATTGTAGTATAATATTCTGACAAGTATTCTGCTGCAGTTATACATTGCAGTATAATATTCTGACAAGAATTCTGCTGCAGTTATACATTACAGTATAATATTCTGACAAGTATGCTGCTGCAGTTATACATTGCCGTATAATATTCTGACAAGTATGCTGCTGCAGTTATACATTGTAGTATAATATTCTGACAAGTATGCTGCTGCAGTTATACATTGCAGTGTAATATTCTGACAAGTATGCTGCTGCAGTTACACATTGCAGTATAATATTCTGACAAGTATGCTGCTGCAGTTATACATTGCAGTGTAATATTCTGACAAGTATGCTGCTGCAGTTATACATTGCAGTATAATATTCTGACAAGTGTGCTGCTGCAGTTATACATTGTAGTATAATATTCTGACAAGTATGCTGCTGCAGTTATACATTGCAGTATAATATTCTGACAAGTATGCTGCTGCAGTTATACATTGCAGTATAATATTCTGACAAGTATGCTGCTGCAGTTATACATTGCAGTATAATATTCTGACAAGTGTGCTGCTGCAGTTATACATTGTAGTATAATATTCTGACAAGTATGCTGCTGCAGTTATACATTGCAGTGTAATATTCTGACAAGTATGCTGCTGCAGTTATACATTGCAGTATAATATTCTGACAAGTATGCTGCTGCAGTTATACATTGCCGTATAATTTTCTGACAAGTATGCTGCTGCAGTTATACATTGCAGTATAATATTCTGACAAGTATGCTGCTGCAGTTATACATTGCAGTATAATATTCTGACAAGTATGCTGCTGCAGTAATATATTGCAGTATAATATTCTGACAAGTATGCTGCTGCAGTTATACATTGCAGTATAATATTCTGACAAGTATGCTGCTGCAGTTATACATTGCAGTATAATATTCTGACAAGTGTGCTGCTGCAGTTATACATTGTAGTATAATATTCTGACAAGTATGCTGCTGCAGTTATACATTGCAGTGTAATATTCTGACAAGTATGCTGCTGCAGTTATACATTGCAGTATAATATTCTGACAAGTATGCTGCTGCAGTTATACATTGCCGTATAATTTTCTGACAAGTATGCTGCTGCAGTTATACATTGCAGTATAATATTCTGACAAGTATGCTGCTGCAGTAATATATTGCAGTATAATATTCTGACAAGTATGCTGCTGCAGTTATACATTGCAGTATAATATTCTGACAAGTATGCTGCTGCAGTAATATATTGCAGTATAATATTCTGACAAGTATGCTGCTGCAGTTATACAGTGCAGTGTAATATTCTGACAAGTATGCTGCTGCAGTTATATATTGCAGTATAATATTCTGACAAGTATGCTGCTGCAGTTATACATTGCAGTATAATATTCTGACAAGTATGCTGCTGCAGTTATACATTGCAGTATAATATTCTGACAAGTATGCTGCTGCAGTTATACATTGCAGTATAATATTCTGACAAGTGTGCTGCTGCAGTTATACATTGTAGTATAATATTCTGACAAGTATGCTGCTGCAGTCATACATTGCAGTATAATATTCTGACAAGTATGCTGCTGCAGTTATACATTGCAGTATAATATTCTGACAAGTATGCTGCTGCAGTTATACATTGTAGTATAATATTCTGACAAGTATTCTGCTGCAGTTATACATTGCAGTATAATATTCTGACAAGTATGCTGCTGCAGTTATACATTGCAGTATAATATTCTGACAAGTATGCTGCTGCAGTTATACATTGTAGTATAATATTCTGACAAGTATTCTGCTGCAGTTATACATTGCAGTATAATATTCTGACAAGTATTCTGCTGCAGTTATACATTGTAGTATAATATTCTGACAAGTATGCTGCTGCAGTCATACATTGCAGTATAATATTCTGACAAGTATGCTGCTGCAGTTATACATTGCAGTATAATATTCTGACAAGTGTGCTGCTGCAGTTATACATTGTAGTATAATATTCTGACAAGTATGCTGCTGCAGTCATACATTGCAGTATAATATTCTGACAAGTATGCTGCTGCAGTTATACATTGCAGTATAATATTCTGACAAGTATGCTGCTGCAGTTATACATTGTAGTATAATATTCTGACAAGTATTCTGCTGCAGTTATACATTGCAGTATAATATTCTGACAAGTATGCTGCTGCAGTTATACATTACAGTATAATATTCTGACAATATGATGCTGCAGTTATACATTGCAGTATAATATTCTGACAAGTATTCTGCTGCAGTTATACATTGCAGTATAATATTCTGACAAGTATTCTGCTGCAGTTATACATTGCAGTATAATATTCTGACAAGTATGCTGCTGCAGTTATACATTGTAGTATAATATTCTGACAAGTATTCTGCTGCAGTTATACATTGCAGTATAATATTCTGACAAGAATTCTGCTGCAGTTATACATTACAGTATAATATTCTGACAAGTATGCTGCTGCAGTTATACATTGCCGTATAATATTCTGACAAGTATGCTGCTGCAGTTATACATTGCAGTGTAATATTCTGACAAGTATGCTGCTGCAGTTATACATTGCAGTGTAATATTCTGACAAGTATGCTGCTGCAGCTAAACATTGCAGTATAATATTCTGACAAGTATGCTGCTGCAGTTATACATTGCAGTGTAATATTCTGACAAGTATGCTGCTGCAGTTATACATTGCAGTATGATATTCTGACAAGTATGCTGCTGCAGTTACACATTGCAGTATAGTATTCTGACAAGTGTGCTGCAGCAGTTATACATTGCAGTATAATATTCTGACAAGTATGCTGCTGCAGTTATACATTGCAGTGTAATATTCTGACAAGTATGCTGCTGCAGTTACACATTGCAGTATAATATTCTGACAAGTATGCTGCTGCAGTTATACATTGCAGTATAATATTCTGACAAGTATGCTGCTGCAGTTATACATTGCAGTATGATATTCTGACAAGTATTCTGCTGCAGTTATACATTGCAGTATGATATTCTGACAAGTATGCTGCTGCAGTTATACATTACAGTGTAATATTCTGACAAGTATGCTGCTGCAGTTATACATTGCAGTGTAATATTCTGACAAGTATGCTGCTGCAGTTATACATTGCAGTATAATATTCTGACAAGTATGCTGCTGCAGTTATACATTGCAGTGTAATATTCTGACAAGTATGCTGCTGCAGTTATACATTGCAGTGTAATATTCTGACAAGTATGCTGCTGCAGTTATACATTGCAGTATAATATTCTGACAAGTATGCTGCTGCAGTTATACATTGCAGTATAATATTCTGACAAGTATGCTGCTGCAGTTATACATTGCAGTATAATATTCTGACAAGTATGCTGCTGCAGTTATACATTGCAGTATAATATTCTGACAAGTATGCTGCTGCAGTTATACATTGCAGTATAATATTCTGACAAGTATGCTGCTGCAGTTATACATTGCAGTATAATATTCTGACAAGTATTCTGCTGCAGTTATACATTGCAGTATAATATTCTGACAAGTATGCTGCTGCAGTTATATATTGCAGTATAATATTCTGACAAGTATGAGACTTCAGTTATACATTGCAGTATAATATTCTGACAAGTATGCTGCTGCAGTTATACATTGCAGTATAATATTCTGACAAGTATGCTGCTGCAGTTATACATTGCAGTATAATATTCTGACAAGTATGCTGCTGCAGTTATACATTGCAGTATGATATTCTGACAAGTATGCTGCTGCAGTTATACATTGCAGTATGATATTCTGACAAGTATGCTGCTGCAGTTATACATTGCAGTATAATATTCTGACAAGTATGCTGCTGCAGTTATACATTGCAGTATAATATTCTGACAAGTATGCTGCTGCAGTTATACATTGCAGTATAATATTCTGACAAGTATGCTGCTGCAGTTATACATTGCAGTGTAATATTCTGACAAGTATGCTGCTGCAGTAATATATTGCAGTATAATATTCTGACAAGTATGCTGCTGCAGTTATACATTACAGTATGATATTCTGACAAGTATGCTGCTGCAGTTATACATTGCAGTATAATATTCTGACAAGTATGCCGCTGCAGTTATACATTGCACTATAATATTCTGACAAGTATGAGACTGCAGTTATACATTGCAGTATGATATTCTGACAACTATGCTGCTGCAGTTATACATTGCAGTATAATATTCTGACAAGTATGCTGCTGCAGTTATACATTGCACTATAATATTCTGACAAGTATGAGACTGCAGTTACACATCACAGTATGATATTCTGACAAGTATGCTGCTGCAGTTATACATTGCAGTGTAACATTCTGACAAGTATGCTGCTGCAGTTATACATTGCAGTATAATATTCTGACAAGTATGCTGCTGCAGTTATACATTGCAGTATAATATTCTGACAAGTGCTGCTGCAGTTATACATTGTAGTATAATATTCTGACAAGTATGCTGCTGCAGTTATACATTGTAGTATAATATTCTGACAAGTATGCTGCTGCAGTTATACATTGCAGTGTAATATTCTGACAAGTATGCTGCTGCAGTTACACATTGCAGTATAATATTCTGACAAGTATGCTGCTGCAGTTATACAGTGCAGTGTAATATTCTGACAAGTATGCTGCTGCAGTTACACATTGCAGTATAATATTCTGACAAGTATGCTGCTGCAGTTATACATTGCAGTATAATATTCTGACAAGTGTGCTGCTGCAGTTATACATTGTAGTATAATATTCTGACAAGTATGCTGCTGCAGTTATACATTGCAGTATAATATTCTGACAAGTATGCTGCTGCAGTTATACATTGCAGTATAATATTCTGACAAGTGTGCTGCTGCAGTTATACATTGTAGTATAATATTCTGACAAGTATGCTGCTGCAGTTATACATTGCAGTGTAATATTCTGACAAGTATGCTGCTGCAGTTATACATTGCAGTATAATATTCTGACAAGTATGCTGCTGCAGTAATATATTGCAGTATAATATTCTGACAAGTGTGCTGCTGCAGTTATACATTGCAGTATAATATTCTGACAAGTATGCTGCTGCAGTAATATATTGCAGTATAATATTCTGACAAGTGTGCTGCTGCAGTTATACATTGCAGTATAATATTCTGACAAGTATGCTGCTGCAGTTATACATTGCAGTATAATATTCTGACAAGTATGCTGCTGCAGTTATACATTGCAGTATAATATTCTGACAAGTGTGCTGCTGCAGTTATACATTGTAGTATAATATTCTGACAAGTATGCTGCTGCAGTCATACATTGCAGTATAATATTCTGACAAGTATGCTGCTGCAGTTATACATTGCAGTATAATATTCTGACAAGTATGCTGCTGCAGTTATACATTGTAGTATAATATTCTGACAAGTATTCTGCTGCAGTTATACATTGCAGTATAATATTCTGACAAGTATTCTGCTGCAGTTATACATTGCAGTATAATATTCTGACAAGTATTCTGCTGCAGTTATACATTGCAGTATAATATTCTGACAAGTATGCTGCTGCAGTTATACATTGTAGTATAATATTCTGACAAGTATTCTGCTGCAGTTATACATTGCAGTATAATATTCTGACAAGAATTCTGCTGCAGTTATACATTACAGTATAATATTCTGACAAGTATGCTGCTGCAGTTATACATTGCCGTATAATATTCTGACAAGTATGCTGCTGCAGTTATACATTGCAGTGTAATATTCTGACAAGTATGCTGCTGCAGTTATACATTGCAGTGTAATATTCTGACAAGTATGCTGCTGCAGCTAAACATTGCAGTATAATATTCTGACAAGTATGCTGCTGCAGTTATACATTGCAGTGTAATATTCTGACAAGTATGCTGCTGCAGTTATACATTGCAGTATGATATTCTGACAAGTATGCTGCTGCAGTTACACATTGCAGTATAGTATTCTGACAAGTGTGCTGCAGCAGTTATACATTGCAGTATAATATTCTGACAAGTATGCTGCTGCAGTTATACATTGCAGTGTAATATTCTGACAAGTATGCTGCTGCAGTTACACATTGCAGTATAATATTCTGACAAGTATGCTGCTGCAGTTATACATTGCAGTATAATATTCTGACAAGTATGCTGCTGCAGTTATACATTGCAGTATGATATTCTGACAAGTATTCTGCTGTAGTTATACATTGCAGTATAATATTCTGACAAGTATGCTGCTGCAGTTATACATTGCAGTGTAATATTCTGACAAGTATGCTGCTGCAGTTATACATTGCAGTGTAATATTCTGACAAGTATGCTGCTGCAGTTATACATTGCAGTATAATATTCTGACAAGTATGCTGCTGCAGTTATACATTGCAGTATAATATTCTGACAAGTATGCTGCTGCAGTTATACATTGCAGTATAATATTCTGACAAGTATGCTGCTGCAGTTATACATTGCAGTATAATATTCTGACAAGTATGCTGCTGCAGTTATACATTGCAGTATAATATTCTGACAAGTATGCTGCTGCAGTTATACATTGCAGTATAATATTCTGACAAGTATGAGACTTCAGTTATACATTGCAGTATAATATTCTGACAAGTATGCTGCTGCAGTTATACATTGCAGTATAATATTCTGACAAGTATGCTGCTGCAGTTATATATTGCAGTATAATATTCTGACAAGTATGCTGCTGCAGTTATACATTGCAGTATAATATTCTGACAAGTATGCTGCTGCAGTTATACATTGCAGTATAATATTCTGACAAGTATGCTGCTGCAGTTATACATTGTAGTATAATATTCTGACAAGTATTCTGCTGCAGTTATACATTGCAGTATAATATTCTGACAAGTATTCTGCTGCAGTTATACATTGCAGTATAATATTCTGACAAGTATTCTGCTGCAGTTATACATTGCAGTATAATATTCTGACAAGTATGCTGCTGCAGTTATACATTGCAGTATAATATTCTGACAAGTATGCTGCTGCAGTTATACATTGTAGTATAATATTCTGACAAGTATGCTGCTGCAGTTATACATTGCAGTATAATATTCTGACAAGTATGCTGCTGCAGTTATACATTGCAGTATAATATTCTGACAAGTATGCTGCTGCAGTTATACATTGCAGTATAATATTCTGACAAGTATGCTGCTGCAGTTATACATTGCAGTATAATATTCTGACAAGAATTCTGCTGCAGTTATACATTACAGTATAATATTCTGACAAGTATGCTGCTGCAGTTATACATTGCCGTATAATATTCTGACAAGTATGCTGCTGCAGTTATACATTGCAGTGTAATATTCTGACAAGTATGCTGCTGCAGTTATACATTGCAGTGTAATATTCTGACAAGTATGCTGCTGCAGCTAAACATTGCAGTATAATATTCTGACAAGTATGCTGCTGCAGTTATACATTGCAGTATAAGATTCTGACAAGTATGCTGCTGCAGTTATACATTGCAGTATGATATTCTGACAAGTATGCTGCTGCAGTTATACATTGCAGTATAATATTCTGACAAGTGTGCTGCAGTTATACATTGCAGTGTAATATTCTGACAAGTATGCTGCTGCAGTTACACATTGCAGTATAGTATTCTGACAAGTGTGCTGCAGCAGTTATACATTGCAGTATAATATTCTGACAAGTATGCTGCTGCAGTTACACATTGCAGTATAATATTCTGACAAGTATGCTGCTGCAGTTATACATTGCAGTATGATATTCTGACAAGTATTCTGCTGTAGTTATACATTGCAGTATAATATTCTGACAAGTATGCTGCTGCAGTTATACATTGCAGTGTAATATTCTGACAAGTATGCTGCTGCAGTTATACATTGCAGTGTAATATTCTGACAAGTATGCTGCTGCAGTTATACATTGCAGTATAATATTCTGACAAGTATGCTGCTGCAGTTATACATTGCAGTATAATATTCTGACAAGTATGCTGCTGCAATTATACATTGTAGTGTAATATTCTGACAAGTATGCTGCTGCAGTTATACATTGCAGTATAATATTCTGACAAGTATGCTGCTGCAGTTATACATTGCAGTGTAATATTCTGACAAGTATGCTGCTGCAGTTATACATTGCAGTATAATATTCTGACAAGTATGCTGCAGTTATACATTGCAGTATAATATTCTGACAAGTATGCTGCTGCAGTTATACATTGCAGTGTATTATTCTGACAAGTATGCCGCTGCAGTTATACATTGTAGTGTAATATTCTGACAAGTATACTGCTGCAGTTATACATTGCAGTGTATTATTCTGACAAGTATGCCGCTGCAGTTATACATTGTAGTGTAATATTCTGAAAAGTATACTGCTGCAGTTATACATTGCAGTGTATTATTCTGACAAGTATGCCGCTGCAGTTATACATTGTAGTGTAATATTCTGACAAGTATACTGCTGCAGTTATACATTGCAGTGTATTATTCTGACAAGTATTCTGCTGCAGTTATACATTGCAGTATAATATTCTGACAAGTATACTGCTGCAGTTATACATTGCAGTATAATATTCTGACAAGTATGCTGCTGCAGTTATACATTGCAGTATAATATTCTGACAAGTATGCTTCTGCAGTTACACATTGCCGTATAATATTCTGACAAGTATGCTGCTGCCGTTATACATTGCAGTATAATATTCTGACAAGTATGCTGCTGCAGTTATACATTGCAGTGTGATATTCTGACAAGTATGCTGCTGCAGTTATACATTGCAGTATAATATTCTGACAAGTATGCTGCTGCAGTTATACATTGCAGTGTAATATTCTGACAAGTATGCTGCTGCAGTTATACATTACAGTATAATATTCTGACAAGTATGCTGCTGCAGTTATACATTGCAGTATGATATTCTGACAAGTATGCCGCTGCAGTTATACATTACAGTATAATATTCTGACAAGTATGCTGCTGCAGTTATACATTGCAGTATGATATTCTGACAAGTATACTGCTGCAGTTATACATTGCAGTATAATATTCTGACAAGTATGCTGCTGCAGTTATACATTGCAGTATAATATTCTGACAAGTATGCTGCTGCAGTTATACATTGCAGTATAATATTCTGACAAGTATGCTGCTGCAGTTATACATTACAGTATAATATTCTGACAAGTATGCTGCTGCAGTTATACATTGCAGTATAATATTCTGACAAGTATGCTGCTGCAGTTATACATTGCAGTATAATATCCTGACAAGTATGCTGCTGCAGTTATACATTGCAGTATGATATTCTGACAAGTATGCTGCTGCAGTTATACAATGTAGCTAGCGATGGGCGAATCAATTCTAATGAAGTGAATTAGTTTAGAATTTCAAGAAAACTTCGGTTCAACACGAATCGAAAGTTTACGGTGATTTGTGGGAACAAATTTTTTCCCCCTCTATTAGCAAAATGGTTGCGGGCACAATGGGGGTCATTTACTAAGGTCCCGAATCGTGTTTTTACATCGGGTTACACAAATTTTTCCGCTTTGCTCCGATTTTCCCTGAATTGCCCCGGGATTGTGGCGGACGCGATCGAATTGTGGCATATCGGTGCCGTCATTCATATGACGTAAATCGGGGGGCGTGGCTGTCGGAAAACCCTTCAGATTCGGAGAAACCACTGTATTTTTTTTTTAAAATGTGTCACTTTCCTGCACCCGGCCTGGCTTGGTGAACTTCAGTGAAGCAGCGACACCTGGTGGACAACAGGCGCACTGCCTTAGTGAGTCGCCGGAAGACCCGAATCCTGCACAGAGAATGTGCCGCTGGATCGAGACAGGAACACCCTCGATCACATGTGCAGACCTGTAAGCCAATCAGTGACCGGAAGGCTTATGTGATGTCACAGTCCTATAAAAACAGGCGGCCAAGGTGTCAGTTTTTGGGGTTTTTGGCCTCATGCTGCTGCCGCCACACTCTGTCATTATGCCACTCTGTGGCCTACGATGTGGCTGCCAGCTCCAGAATTTGTCATTGTGCCACTCTGCAGCCTACTCATGCTGCTGCCAACTGAAACACCCTGTGATTTCCATAATGCTGTTTTCACCCTCCACTGCTCTATGACGTTGCCACTATGTTTGATTTTCCCCTTCATTTCATCTGTCAGAAGGATGAAAAGCTTCAGGATTGAGCCAAAAGCAGGAGTGGATACAGAACACACAGGACATGCAAGTATCACATTTATTGCTCATCTCTGTTCTTGATCCACTCCTGTTTGATTTTGGCTTTAGCAATACTGATGGATTATTGACCGATTGAAAGCGGACACTAACGGATGAAATGAAAGGGCAAAATGATCAGTGACGTCAATGCAGAATTACTGCAGACATCCTCTGTACTCATTAGGGGGGTTTCTACATTTATCATGTAACAGAACAATGTCAAGGGTGGTCCCGCGACCCATATCACGGGTTGCGGGCTCACCTGTGCTCCTCTGCCCCCACCAGTGCAGAGCACCTTACCCATCCCTGACTCCTAAGGCGTGGATGCGCCGGCTTCTCTAAATTTAAAGGGCCAACGCGCCATTAATTGGGGCTGGTCAATTTCACAAATTCTATTTAAGCCTGCCTCTTCCTGCAAACCCTGCCGGATCTTTGTGCTTCACCGCCTTAGAAAAAGCTCCCTAGCGATTATCCTGTGTTCCTGTGTCTCCTGCGTTCCTGTGTCTCCGGCGTTACTGCTCCTGTGTTTCCCTGCTCCTGAGTTCCTGTGTCCTATGTTCCCGTTCCCATCTGCTTCGACCTCCCGGACTGGACTTGATGTTGCATCTCTGCCACCTGCCCTGACCTTGTACATGACCTGACCTTGAGACTGTCTCCTGCTAAGGTACCTCAGCCTCACCTGCCACCTCGGGCTAGTTGCACTTGTGGAACGACCTGGTGGTATCCTGCCACAGCAATGCCAACCCGCTTTGCGGCGGGCTCTGGTGAAAACCTGGTGCCACTTAGGCTCCGGTCCAGGTGTTGGCTAGTACCACCTTCCGCGGTGATCCAGTGGATTCACGCATCCTGAATCCTGACAAACAGGTTCTGTCGTAATCTATGGAATCATCTGATGTCAGTGTATAAAGAGTGCACTCTGTGATGTTATAGTGGGATCTTGGCCCTCAGCTCTGTCCTTTCGAGCTGGCACAGACGTTACCTTGTCAGGCTGTGTTCCCGCTTCGCTTATTTGGGGAAGTTGGCCTATGTAAGTGCACATGGAAGTGAAGAGTGACGACTCTAAGAGCAGCGGCTGTCATGTGCATGTCATACTAAAACACAGCATTATTTGTAGACCAAAAAACGTTCCCTATGCATATTTAAGCATGGCACAACGTTCTACAACACCCTACAGGCTCTCTGCAGCCAGGAAATACGTGATTCATCATGATTCGATTCGGGTCGAAACTAATTTTGATAGAAAATTGGGCGAACTTGGCGAATCGAATTTGTGATAATCTCTAGTGGTGAGGGAATACAAGAGAACAAATAGGAAAGTGGTGAGTGACTACAAGAGAACAGACAAACTTTACAGAATCTCTCACCACAGACAAAGTAACTAGAAAGTAAAGATATTTTAACAGAACAAAGCCAGGGTGAAGCTGCAGATACAGCAATACCTAGCAAATACTGAATGATAGAACCAGCCTTACATGGAGCCCAGCCACTCCTGATAATATAAATTACCATAGCTGAGACATAAAAACCCCAGCAGGTAATGCAGAAACACCAGCAAGGCCACATAGCCCAGCACAAATCCTGTCAGTATCCCCTCTTCTCCTTCTCCTCCTGTGCCCTATAGAAGCCCACTCTGTGTGCAATAAACTAGAATCTCTTCCTTTATAAGTCCTTTAACCTGCTGGCCATCAGTGAAACCAGCAGGATGGATCCGGCAGGATGACTCTGCCTCCCTTGCGGCTTTGTCTTATGGCGGTTTACACTTTTCTCACTGTTCCAGACCTGAGAATAGGCAGGGAGGAGGGGAAGGCACTTTCCAGGTCATTCCTCCTGTCCCTTCTCTCACTTTCCCATCTTTTGAGGCCCACATCCTGAGACTTTTCCGCCCAGTCTCTCGTCGTGTGGCTATAGTATACCGTCCTCCTGGCTCACCCTATCAGTTCCTTGACCACTTTGCCTCTTGGCTCACTCACTTTCTATCCTGTAAGATGATGGGAGACTTTACCATCCCTGTTAACACTCCCATTTCCCCTCCGGCCTCTCAGGTCTTAGCACTAACTACTTCTCTCGGTCTCTCACAACTCTGCGATTCCCCCAATCATAATGAGGGAAACATCCTCGATTTGGTCTTCTCCGACTTTCTTCAACATCTGATTTTACCAATTCCTCCTTTCCACTTTCGGACCATAATCTCCTTTCTTTTACTTTCAATAATCCTTCACCTTCTCAGAATCCATCCACCCATCGCTCATACCGGAACCCACGTGCAATAGATACTCACCAACTCACAGACACCTTACAGCCTGCACTGTCCCCATCTCTCACCTGTCCTCCCCTACTAACCACTATAATCACAGCGTCAGAAGCCCTAGAGGAGATGGCACGCCTTTACACCCTCCTACCACCCCTCCCATGGCCTTCCTGAGCCCCGTGTCACTGGTCATAGGATGTCACTCTCTCCCATCGTCATCCTACTCCTCATCCTGCTTTTCTTTATTATCATTCTCTTTGTGATTATCCCCATCAACTTTCTCTTGATCACCCACTGTCACCTCCTCTTTATAATTATCTTCCTCTTCCTGTTGGAGTGGGGTACTGTGGATCCACTAGAAGTTCTTATACAATGGGTCCCTCATCCTCTTCCTCCATTTTATTGCCATCATCATCTTCATCACAATACTCGTCCTCATCTTTCTCCTATCTTCTTCCTCCTCTTCATCCTCCTCCTCATTCTTCTCTTTTCCTCCTCCACAGATCTTCTTCTTCGCTCTCTGCTTCTCTTACTTCACCAAGGCGTTCTCGGGGAGTTACATGAAGAGCTCCATCACGCAGATTGAGCGACGCTTCGACCTTTCCTCTTCTACGGTTGGGTTTGTGGATGCAAGCTTTGAATATGGTGAATATGACTTCCTCTCATTATGTTTGTGTTTTTTTTTTTAATAAATTTTTAACCCTATGTTCTGCACACAGGAAACCTTATGGTCATCGTCTTTGTCAGTTACTTTGGGGCGAAGCTTCACAGACCGCGGATTATCGCCGCCGGCTGCTTTGTGATGGCGTTAGGCAGTTTCCTTTCGGCCATGCCGCACTTCTTCATGGGGCCGTATGTACCGCACCATCGCACTACGTAATATCCTGACCACGTCCCCAGTGTGGTCCTCACCAAATGATTGTCTATTCACAGTTATAAATATGAAACAGTGAGGTCACATGTTGCTCTGCACAACAATCTAACAGGCTCCGCCGACAGCATCTCTCCATGTCTGGCCAACAGGACACTGACCGAGGACATCAGACCGGGTAAGAAAATGGTGCAAGGGAAAACCAACATCACCAGCAGATGGTGTAGTGAATAGCGACAGCTACATGAGACTCTTGTGTTTTTAGCAGAGTGCATAAAGGAGACAAGCTCACACATGTGGGTTTACGTCATGGTCGGGAATATGCTACGAGGAATCGGAGAGACGCCCATTATTCCTCTTGGGGTCTCCTACATCGATGACTTTTCTGACCCAGAGAATACTCCCATCTACATAGGTAACGATGATGTTATAGATCAGTAGATGTCAGGAGTGGGAAGAGCCCAGGGTTGGACATTCCTACTTCTCAATCATAGGACCTCCCCCGAGGAGCTGGTGTTATGTAGGAGGTTCCTTATGAGACGGTTGTTGGGTTTTTTGCTGCTCTCCATCCCATCATAATTAGGCTTTACCCCTCTGTTCCCTTCTCCCCAGCTTGTCTGCACACTGTGGCGATGTTTGGACCAATATTCAGCTTTATGCTCAGTTCATATTTTGCAAAACTTTATGTGGATATTGGATCTGTGAATCTGGGTAAGTAAATAAATGTCACAAGGCGAGGATGTCATATACAATCGTCAGGGGAGGGAGAGGCTTCTGGACATCCCACTGCCTTACCCATCATTCTCCAGTCCCATGACCTCGATGTCTCTCTCCTGTAGACACTGTGACTATTACACCACAAGACACCCGTTGGGTGGGCGCCTGGTGGCTCGGATTTTTGGTGTCTGGAGCCCTTGCATTGGTTTCGGGGATCCCATTCTGCTTTCTGCCTAAGAGTATTAAGAGGAAGGAGACTCAGCCGTCCCATGAGGAACAGAAGCTGGAGACATCACAGGAGAAGCACCACAACAAAGCTTCAGTGAAAGGTGAGATTATCCTGTAAATCTATTTTCTAATATAACAACAATGACAACAAAAATATGAAATAATAGAAACACAATAATCCCCCCCTCCATATTATATACATTGGGTCACATTTATTACAGTCTGCACCAGACTTCTGTCTGACTTTGCCCTGAAAAGAACGTGCACTGCAGCAGTGTTTGTGTCGTGGCTGCTCTGCGCCCGATGTGCCACAATATTCGGCACATAGAGGGGCGCCTCCTGTTGCACCGTGCACCAATTGTGTCAAATGCTTTATGTTAATGGTGCACCAACAAAATGGTGACACTTGCCGAGTAGAGCAGGGGGCGCCAGATCAATGAAGAACCTCATCAGTTTTGGTGAATCTTCCCTACTCTGCACATTTCACAGGAAAACTGATGAAGACGAGGAGGATGCTAAATCCCCTTCCAACCGTGACACCGGCATAACTTCTGGAAGGAGCTGCCACTGCTGGGGGCACAACAGGGCCAGATCTCACAGCAGTTCCCCCACCCAAAGCCAACCCCTCACTAACAGCAACACATCCCAACACAGCAGAACCTCCCGCCAAAACATCCACACTAGTCACAGTGATATCTCTGGTCACCTCAGCTTCTCCACTCACAGCCCCCCCCCCCCCAATACTCAACAGCTTCTGCACTCACAGCCCCCCCCACCATACTCAACAGCTTCTCCACTCACAGCCCCCCCCATACTCAACAGATTCTCCACTTACAGCCCCCCCATACTCAACAGCTTCTCCACTCACAGCCCCCCCCATACTCAACAGCTTCTCCACTCACAGCAACCCCATACTCAACAGCTTCTCCACTCACAGCCCCCCCATACTCAACAGCTTCTCCACTCACAGCCCCCCCATACTCAGCAGCTTCTCCACTCTCAGCACCCCCCATACTCAACAGCTTCTTCACTCACAGCCCCCCCAATACGCAACAGCTTCTGCACTCACAGCCCCCCCATACTCAACAGCTTCTCCACTCACAGCCCCCCCATACTCAACAGCTTCTCCACTCACAGCCCCCCCATACTCAACAGCTTCTCCACTCACAGCCCCCCCATACTCAGCAGCTTCTCCACTCTCAGCACCCCCCATACTCAACAGCTTCTTCACTCACAGCCCCCCCAATACGCAACAGCTTCTGCACTCACAGCCCCCCCATACTCAACAGCTTCTCCACTCACAGCCCCCCCCCATACTCAACAGGTTCTCCACTTATAGCCTCCTCCCCATACTCAACAGCTTCTCCACTCTCAGCACCCCCCATACTCAACAGCTTCCCCACTCACAGCCCCCCCATACTCAACAGCTTCTCCACTCTCAGCACCCCCCATACTCAACAGCTTCTCCACTCACAGACCCCCCCATACTCAACATCTTATCCACTCACAGCTCCCTCACCATACTCAACAGCTTCTCCACTCACAGCTCCCTCACCATACTCAACAGTTTCTCCACTCACAGCACCCCGATACTCAACAGCTTCTCCACTCTCAGTGCCTCCATACTCAAGTTTCTCCACTCACAGCCCCCCCCAATACTCAACAGCTTCTGCACTCACAGCCCCCCCATACTCAACAGCTTCTCCACTCAAAGCAACAACATCACCTGCATTTTCTTCATCTGATAATATCCAAGCTGGAAAAGCTTTTTGAGTCTGGTCGGCAAATGTCCTCCAGACAGAAAACAAAGACACATAGAAAATAATCACAGAGCGCAGTGCTCTTATAGTATTGTAAGACAATTAGCAATTAGCAGTAGGTAGGACTCTCACCTTGCTGTGTGTTTTAACAATGTGGATGGCAGCCGACGTCCTCCTATCAGCGAATCCCGTTCCAGATGCGGGATAGAAGGTCGCAGGACACTAGTGACCCCACAGAAGGGAAAGGAGATTCCCGGCTCTCGGCAAGTGAAAGCAATACTCAAATAGTTGATTTATTGATAAAAAACTGCAACACGTTTCACCTCAGCAACTGAGCCTTCATCAGGCATCGGAGCCGAAACGCATTGCCATTTTTTATGAATAAATCATCTATTTGAGTTCTGCATCCGCTTCTCAAGGACGTCTTTGAGCGTTGGGAATCTCCTTTACTAGTTTCCTTATAATAATGAGACTACAGTTTTTGCATGAGTAATGCCCCAACCAAAACATCACTCAGGGTGCGTTCACATGATGCGTTGCGTCACGTTTTTTGATGCATTCCAGAGGCTTCAGCCCTGAACACATTCTAAAGTAACATTGCGGTTTAGCAAATTCAATAGAAATGCAATGTGACCTCAGCGTGTGATCCATGTTGGAATGCGTCAAAAAACGCAGTGCATTGTGTGAATGCGCCCTTACACTTGCTGGACCAACAATAGCCATGGACTGCAGGACAGCCTCAGCATCTTTGGGCATAGCCACCTCCACAGGACCAATGCCACCCTCAGGGGTACTCCGGGCCTGCAGAGACTGTCTACAGGTGACTGCAACCCCAGATCTGTTATTGTACTCTGTTTCTTTAGTTGACATTGAGAATCAGAACCGCCACCAGCACCAGGATCCCCCCTCCCCTTGGGGAGCAGGCCACAGTCCCAGTGGAGCGCCCCCCACCGGGCGACACATGGTGGAGATGCTTTCCTTGCTCCATCTCCACTACTTCAAGAAGGAGACCTGCACCTCGCCACCTGGCTCTGTAATCTCCCTGTTCCTTTGTGCAGGGTCCACTGCAGACCTCGGGCAGGACTTGTACAGTGAGCTGACCCGGCGGCCTCAGGGGGCACTAACAGCAGGTATCTTACCGCTTCTTGCTACTTTGGCCTAGTCTACTCCAGAAGAAAAGTTCTCCATGCGCACTGGGGACTCGAGCAGCCGGATCTGTGCCATGAGCGCCCCTCCCTGGCTGCCGGTGTCACTGTCCTCCCCCGAGCGAGGTGTTACTGCTGGCTGTCCTGCAGGGAGCCCACTGCATGAGGCCTGCTAATCTTCCTGCAGGCCGCCAGGTGTGTCCTGCTGCTCATCATCATCATCATCCTCCTCCACCTGGCTCGCAGGCTGCAACCCCATCAGCCTTTGCTCTCGTTATCAGCCTTTGATTTCTCGTCCAGCCATGTCTCCGAAGCTTCATCATTTACCAATTTTTCCATAAAAGGCCACTTTTTTCTCTGATGACATTTCTCCGCTGCTCCAGCTGCTTGTTTTCGCCCTTTATTCCTTGTATTTCAGCCAGGACATCCACCCTTTGTCTCTTTTGGACCACACCAGCCCTGGCACAGGTGTATTGCAGTTCCTGATGGTTTTTCTAGCTTCTTTGTACTCATGGACGTGGCTTATGAGTTGGGGGTAATGAGTGTTCAGGGGCTCCCATAACCTTAGCAGAGCCTAGCTTTTCCCTGCAAGGCTAGACTCACCTTTGAGAGCACTCTACTGTCCCTGCAAGGACCACTCTCAGCCTGTTTCACTTGACCTATATGTACGCCTAAAGCGTTTCGGCTTCACCGAGATTACATGGTGGGGGAGAGCAACATCTCACCCCTGAGTCCTCCACTGCACTGGCTACCAGTTACTCTTGCCCCCCTTTGGCCTAGTCCGGGTGCTGGTCCTGGTGGCTGAAAACCCAGGCAGGTGGAGATGGATCTTGCTTGGAGAACAGAGCAGCCGGTCATTACCCTGGACCTGCAGCTGGAGACACAATGGAGGAGCAACCCAATGGAAGATGATCCTCTCAGAGTCCTCATCTCTGTGTCTGTACTGATACACCATCTTAACATATGGGGGGCAAGGGGAGATGGGTGAGAAATAACGAGAATATCGTAGGAAGGGGGCGTGGCTATCCTGATGACTCTCCCCTCCCCCGCAGGCTTCTTCCTCGCCATGAAGTCTCTGGCCGGTAATCGCCTTTACGTCATATTGATGATCACCAACCTCCTGCAGATGAACGCCATTGTGGGATTCATAACTTACAAACCCAAGTACATGGAGCAGCAGTACGGCCAGACCGTCGCCAGGTCCAACTTCCTCACCGGTGAGTGGTCAATGCAGGTCACATGACCCTTAGGATTGGCTAATAATCATAATAACAAATATATATGTACAGTATATAGCGGCATTGTATTCGTTTTACAACTAGACAGTGACCTCCCCTCATGCCCCCATGCTCTCCCCTCTTCATTCATTGACCTCCCCTCATGTCCACCAAGTTCTCCCCTCTTCATTCAGTGACCTCTCCTCATGTCCTCCATGTTCTCCCACTCTTCATTCAGTGACCTCCCCTCATGTCCCCCATGTTCTCCCCTCTTCATTCAGTGAACTCCCCTCTGCCCCCAAATTTACTTGGACTCCAGATGATATTTCCAAATGAAGACCCCGGAATAGAACTTTAGCCAGATTGGATCAGGACATCTGTATTGTCAATTAAAAGATCATGTTGCCTAGCATCTAAGTCTAGAGAGCTGGTCTATGACATGTTCCTCTTAATACTTTGTAGGAGACATGACCTACCTCTAATCCCTTATTGTTGTCTGATCTGACCGCAGGAGTTCTCAGTCTGGATTGAAATCTCAAAACTCATTAAAACCCTAAACTAGACCTTCAAACTCCTCCAGTCCTCAGACCAGACCTTCAAACTCCTCCAGTCCTCAGACCAGACCTTCAAACTCCTCCAGTCCTCAGACCAGACCTTCAAACTCATTCAGTCCTCAGACCAGACAGTCAAACTCATCCAGTCCTCAGACCAGACCTTCAAACTCCTCCAGTCCTCAGACCAGACCTTTAAACTCATCCAGTCCTCAGACCAGACCTTTAAACTCATCCAGTCCTCAGACCAGACCTTCAAACTCATCCAGTCCTCAGACCAGACCTTCAAACTCCTCCAGTCCTCAGACCAGACCGTCAAACTCATCCAGTCCTCAGACCAGACCTTCAAACTCCTCCAGTCCTCAGACCAGACCTTTAAACTCATCCAGTCCTCAGACCAGACCTTTAAACTCATCCAGTCCTCAGACCAGACCTTCAAACTCATCCAGTCCTCAGACCAGACCTTCAAACTCATCCAGTCCTCAGACCAGACCTTCAAACTCATCCAGTCCTCAGACCAGACCTTTAAACTCATCCAGTCCTCAGACCAGACCTTCAAACTCATCCAGTCCTCAGACCAGACCTTCAAACTCATCCAGTCCTCAGACCAGACCTTCAAACTCATCCAGTCCTCAGACCAGACCTTCAAACTCATCCAGTCCTCAAACCTTCAAACTCATCCAGTCCTCAGACCTTCAAACTCATCCAGTCCTCAGACCAGACTTTCAAACTCATCCAGTCCTCAGACCAGACCTTCAAACTCATCCAGTCCTCAGACCAGACCTTCAAACTCATCCAGTCCTCAAACCTTCAAACTCATCCAGTCCTCAGACCAGACCGTCAAACTCATCCAGTCCTCAGACCAGACCTTTAAGCTCATCCAGTCCTCAGACCAGACCTTCAAACTCATCCAGTCCTCAGACCAGACCTTCAAACTCATCCAGTCCTCAGACCAGACCTTCAAACTCATCCAGTCCTCAGACCAGACCTTTAAACTCATCCAGTCCTCAGACCAGACCTTTAAACTCATCCAGTCCTCAGACCAGACCTTCAAACTCATCCAGTCCTCAGACCAGACCTTCAAACTCATCCAGTCCTCAGACCAGACCTTCAAACTCATCCAGTCCTCAAACCTTCAAACTCATCCAGTCCTCAGACCAGACTTTCAAACTCATCCAGTCCTCAGACCAGACCTTCAAACTCATCCAGTCCTCAGACCAGACCTTCAAACTCATCCAGTCCTCAGACCTTCAAACTCATCCAGTCCTCAGACCTTCAAACTCATCCAGTCCTCAGACCTTCAAACTCATCCAGTCCTCAGACCAGACCTTTAAACTCATCCAGTCCTCAGACCAGACCTTCAAACTCATCCAGTCCTCAGACCAGACCTTCAAACTCATCCAGTCCTCAGACCAGACCTTCAAACTCATCCAGTCCTCAAACCTTCAAACTCATCCAGTCCTCAGACCTTCAAACTCATCCAGTCCTCAGACCAGACTTTCAAACTCATCCAGTCCTCAGACCAGACCTTCAAACTCATCCAGTCCTCAGACCAGACCTTCAAACTCATCCAGTCCTCAAACCTTCAAACTCATCCAGTCCTCAGACCTTCAAACTCATCCAGTCCTCAGACCTTCAAACTCATCCAGTCCTCAGACCTTCAAACTCATCCAGTCCTCAGACCTTCAAACTCATCCAGTCCTCAGACCAGACCTTCAAGCTCATCCAGTCCTCAGACCAGACCTTCAAACTCATCCAGTCCGCAGACCAGACCTTCAAACTCATCCAGAAATCAGACCAGACCTTCAAACTCATCCAGTCCTCAGACCAGACCTTCAAACTCATCCAGTCCTCAGACCAGACCTTCAAACTCATCCAGTCCTCAGACCAGACCATCAAACTCATCCAGTCCTCAGACCAGACCTTAAAACTCATCCAGTCCTCAGACCAGACCTTCAAACTCATCCAGTCCTCAGACCAGACCTTCAAACTCATCCAGTCCTCAAACCTTCAAACTCATCCAGTCCTCAGACCAGACTTTCAAACTCATCCAGTCCTCAGACCAGACCTTCAAACTCATCCAGTCCTCAGACCAGACCTTCAAACTCATCCAGTCCTCAGACCTTCAAACTCATCCAGTCCTCAGACCTTCAAACTCATCCAGTCCTCAGACCTTCAAACTCATCCAGTCCTCAGACCAGACCTTTAAACTCATCCAGTCCTCAGACCAGACCTTCAAACTCATCCAGTCCTCAGACCAGACCTTCAAACTCATCCAGTCCTCAGACCAGACCTTCAAACTCATCCAGTCCTCAAACCTTCAAACTCATCCAGTCCTCAGACCTTCAAACTCATCCAGTCCTCAGACCAGACTTTCAAACTCATCCAGTCCTCAGACCAGACCTTCAAACTCATCCAGTCCTCAGACCAGACCTTCAAACTCATCCAGTCCTCAAACCTTCAAACTCATCCAGTCCTCAGACCTTCAAACTCATCCAGTCCTCAGACCTTCAAACTCATCCAGTCCTCAGACCTTCAAACTCATCCAGTCCTCAGACCTTCAAACTCATCCAGTCCTCAGACCAGACCTTCAAGCTCATCCAGTCCTCAGACCAGACCTTCAAACTCATCCAGTCCGCAGACCAGACCTTCAAACTCATCCAGAAATCAGACCAGACCTTCAAACTCATCCAGTCCTCAGACCAGACCTTCAAACTCATCCAGTCCTCAGACCAGACCTTCAAACTCATCCAGTCCTCAGACCAGACCATCAAACTCATCCAGTCCTCAGACCAGACCTTAAAACTCATCCAGTCCTCAGACCAGACCTTCAAACTCATCCAGTCCTCAGACCAGACCTTCAAACTCATCCAGTCCTCAGACCAGAACCCTAAAATCAATCAGACCTCAGACCAGACCCATAAACTCATTTAGACCTCACAAATGACCTCTACAGTCATTAAATCTCCAGACAAGACTTGTAAACCCATCAGAGCCCAAGACTAGACCCAATGACCATTCAGACCCCAGGCAAAGATTTGGAAACCCAATCCAACCCCTGACTGTATCTCTGAAATAACTAAATCCCTAGGCCTGATAATAAACTCATGGATATCCTAGATTAAGCCAGTAAACTAATACAACCTCTGACCAGACCACTAAAGTGTTTCAGATCCGAGACCAGACCCTAAATATATGTACAGGGTTTGGACTCTGTTTTTCCAAAAAGGCTTTAAAAGTTATGCAAATAATCCTAAGGGGCTCAAGACTCCACAGGTTTAATTGAGCCCAGAGCCCCTCGGCCTCATTTACATTATTTTTAAAGCCTTTTTTGTGGAAAAACAAGGGCATTAGAGGATAAAAGAAGAGCGTGTCCTGCCACAGGGAGCACCCACCAGCATCTCAGTGCTTATTTTACAAACCTTCATCCTAGTGGTAAATAGGGCTTTAATGAGCTTTAAATGGTGTGGAAATTACATTTCAGGGATACTAGAATGTTAAAGGAGAGGACAACCCCTTTAAGCACTAATGATACTATGTGCAGGAGCTTCGTCACTCCCGGCATCTGCTCTGGGGATGTTGCTGGGGGGTCTCCTGGTGAAGAGGTACAAGATGGGGCTGCTATCGGCCTCTCAGTTGGTCTTCGTTTCCTCCTTTGTGGCCTTCATCATGTCTCTGCCCGTCTTCATGTTGGGCTGTGAGAACGGTGATGTGGCGGGGATCACAGTGTCTTATAACGGGTGAGTCCTGGGGTTATTATATACATGGGGGAGGGGCAGATAATGAGGGGTCACTGAGCTGTAATATTCTATCACAGGAGCAAAGTGGAGACGTGGGGAAAGCAGCAGCTCCTCTCCTCCTGTAACGACGACTGCAGCTGCTCCTCCCAGCAGTGGGATCCCGTGTGCGGAGCCAATAACATCACCTACGTGTCCGCGTGTCTGGCCGGCTGCAAGTCCTCCAAAGGATCCGGAAAGCACATAGTGAGTGCGAGGGGGAGAACAGATAAAAAATAATGGGACACTTCTCTGTACTGTCTATCCCCCTCGCCCTGCTCTTCTATCCTGCAACACGGGGACACTTCTCTGTACTGTCTCTCCCCCTCTCCATGCTCATCTATCCTGCTAAATAATGACACTTTTCAGTACTGGCTCTCCCCCTCTCCCTGCTCTTCTATTCTTCTACACGGGGGAAACTTCTCTGTACTGTCTCTCCCCCTCTCCTCGCTCTTCTATTCTTCTACACTGGGAAACTTCTATGTACTGTTTCTCCCCCTCTCCCTTTTCTTCTTTCCTGATACACGGGAAACTTCTCTGTACTGTCTCTCCCCCATCTCCCTGCTCTTCTATTCTTCTACATGGGACACTTCTCTGTACCGTTTCTCCCCCTCTCCCTGCTCTTCTATCCTGATACACAGAGAAATCTCTCTGAACTGTCTCCCCCTCTCCATGCTCTTCTATCCTGCTAAATGATGACACTGCTCAGTACTGGCTCTCCCCCATCTCCGTGCTCTTCTATTCTTCTACACGGGGAAACTTCTCTGTACTGTTTCTCCCCCTTTTCTTCTTTCCTGATACACGGGACACTTCTCTGTACTGTCTCTCCCCCATCTTTCTGCTCTTCTATTCCTCTACACAGGACACTTCTCTGTACTATTTTTCCCCCTCTCCCTGCTTTTTTATCCAGCTACATGACGACACTTCTCTGTACTGTCTCTCCCACATCTTCCTGCTTTTCTATTCTTCTACATGGGGCACTTCTCTATACTGTCTCTCCCCTCTTAGTGCCCTTATATCCTGCTAAACAGGGACACATCTCTGTACTGTGTCTCCCCCTCCCCCTGTTCATCTTTTCTGCTACAGAAGGACACTTCTATGTACTGCCTGCCTTCAATTTCCCTGCTCTTCTATCAAGCTACACAATATAATTCTCTGTATTTTCTCTCCTTGCGCTTCTATCCTGCTACACGAGAAACTCCTCTTTACTGTCTTTTCGCATCTCCCTGATCTTGTTTTCTGCTAAATGGGACACTTCTCTGTACTGTCTTTCTCCCTACCACTGCTCCTCTATTGTTCTACAACAGAAACTTCTCTGTACTGTTTCTCCCCTTCTCCCTGCTCTTCTATCTTGATACACGGGCGACTTCTCTGTACTGTCTCTTTCCCTCTCCCTGCTCTTCTATCCTGTTACACAAGGACACTTCTCTGTACTGTTTCTTCCCATCTCCCTGCTCTTCTATCCTCCTGCACAGGACACTTCACTGTACTGTCTCTCCCGCTCTTCTATCCTCATACACGTGGACACTTCTCTGTACTGTCTTTCCCTCTCCCTGCTCTTCTATTCTGCTACACGAGGACACTTCTCAGTACGGTCTCTCCCTCTCCCTGGTATTCTCTTCTGCTGCACAAGGACACTTATCTGTACTTTCTCTCCTCTATCTCCCTACTTTTCTATTCTTCTACACAGGACACTTCTCTGAACTGTTTCTCCCCCTCTCCCTGCTCTTCTATCCTGATACACGAGGACGCTTCTCTGTACTGTCTCTCCCCCATCTCCCTGCTCTTCTATTGTTCTAAATAGGACACTTCTCTGTACTGTCTCTCCCACTCTCCCTACTTTTCTATTATTCTACACAGGACATTTCTCTGCACTGTTTCTCCCCCTCTCCCTGCTCTTCTATCCTGATACACGGGGACACTTCTCTGTACTGTCTCTCCCCCATCTCCCTGCTCTTCTATTGTTCTAAATAGGACACTTCTCTGTACTGTCTCTCCCACTCTCCCTACTTTTCTATTATTCTACACAGGACATTTCTCTGTACAGTTTCTCCCCCTCTCCCTGCTCTTCTACCCTAATACACGGGGACACTTCTCTGTACTGTTCCTCTCTCTCTCTTTTATCTTTTATCATGCTACTTCTCTAAACTGTCTCTTCCTGCTCTTCTATTCTTCTTCACGGGACCATTCCCTGTACTGTCTCTCCCACTCTCCCTGCTCTTCTATCCTGATAAACAGGGAAATTTCTCTGTACTGTCTCTCCTTCTCTATTTGTTCTTCTATCCTGCTATACGGGACACTTCTCTGTACTGTCTCTCCCCCTCTCATGGCTCTTCTATCCTGATACATAGGGACATTTCTCTGTACTGTCTCTCCTTCTCTACCTGCTCTTCTATCCTGCTACACAGGACACTTCTCTGTACTGTCTCTCCCCCATCTCCATGCTCGTCTATTCTTCTGCATGGGACACTTCTCTGTAATGTTTTTCCCCCTCTCCCTGTTCTTCTATCCTGCTACATGGGACACTTCTCTGTACTGTCTTTCCTTCTCCCTGCTCTTCTATCCTTCTACACAGGACACTTCTCTGTACTGTTTTCCCCTTTCTCCCTGCTCATCTATCCTGATACACGGGGAAACTTCTCTGTGTTTTCTCTCCCCCTTTTCCTGCTCTTCTATCCTGCGACATGGGGAGACTTCTCAGTACTATCTCTCCCACTCTCCCTGCTCTTTCATGCTGATACACTGGGACATTTCTCTGTACTGGTTCTCCTTCTCTACCTGCGTGCTCTTCCATCCGGATACACGGGACACTTCTCTGTACTGTCTCTCCCCTTCTCCCTGCTCCTCTATCCTGATACATGGGGACACTTCTCTGTACTTTCTCTCCCCCATCTCGATGATCTTCTATTCTTCTACGTGGGACACTTTTCTGTACTGTCTCTCTTCTCTCCCTGCTCTATTTTCCTGATACACGGGGACACTTCTCTGTACTGTCTTTCCCTCTCCCTGCTCCTCTATCCTGCTACACGAGGATACTTCTCTGTACTGTCTCTCCCCCATCTCCCTGCTCTTCTATTCCTCTACATGGGACACTTCTCTGTACGGTCTCTCCCCCTCTCCCTGCTTTTCTATCTTGATCCACAGGACACTTTTCTGTACTGTCTTTCCCTCTCCATGCTCTTCTATCCTGAAACACAAGGACACTTCTCTGCACTGTCTCTCTGCTATCTTCCTACTCTTCTATTCTACTACACAGGGACACTTCTCTGTACTGTTTTCCCCTTTCTCCCTGCTCATCTATCCGGATACATGGGGAAACTTCTCTGTGCTTTCTCTCCCCCTTTTCCTGCTCTTCTATCCTGTGACATGGGGACACTTCTCTGTACTATATCTCCCACTCTCCCTGCTCTTCCATCCTGATGCACAGGGACATTTCTCAGTAATGGTTCTCCCCCTCTCCCTGCTCTTCTATCCTGATACATCGGGAACTTCTCTGTAATGTCTCTCCCCCTCTCCCTGCTCTTCTATCCTGCTATACAGGACACTTCTCTGTACTATCTCTCCCCCTCTCCCTGCTCATCTATCCTGCTACATGGAGACACTTTCTGTACTTTCTCTCCCCCATCTCGAAGCTCTTCTATTCTTCTACGTGGGACACATTTCTGAACTATCTCTCCCCTCTCCCTGCTCTTTATTCCTGATACACGAGGACACTTCTCTGTACTGTCTCTCCACCTCTCCCTACTTTTCTATTCTTCTACACAGGACATTTCTCTGTATGGTTTGTCTCCCTCTCCCTACTTTTCTAAACTTCTACACGAGGACAATTCTCTGTAGGTCTCTCCTCCATATCCCTGCTTTTCTATCCTGATACACAGGACACGTCTCTATACCATCCTTCTCTCTCTCTCCCTGCTCTTCTATCCTGCTACATGGGGACACTTCTCTGTACTGTCTCTCCCCCTCCCTGCTCTTCTATCCTACTACACAGGGACACTTCTCTGTACTGTTTTTCCCTTTCTCCCTGCTCATCTATCCTGATACATGGGGAAACTTCTCTAGGCTTTCTCTCCCCCTTTTCCTGCGCTTCTATCCTGCGACATTGGGACTCTTCTCTGTACTATCTCTCCCACTCTCCCTGCTCTTGGATCCTGATACATGGTGACATTTCTCTGTACTGTCTCTCCTTCTCTACCTGCTCTTCTATCCTGATAAACGGGGACACTTCTCTGTAGTGTCTCTCCCCCTCTTCCCCTGCTCTTCTATCCTGCTACTTGGGGACACTTCTCTGTACTTTCTCTCCCTTCTCCCTGCTCTTCTATACTGCTACACAGGGACACTTCTCTGTACTGTCTCTCCCCTCCCCCTGCTCTTCTATCCTGATACACGGGACACTTCTCTGTACTGTCTCTCCACCTCTCCCTGCTCTTCTATCCTGCTACACAGGACACTTCTCTGTACTGTCTCTCCCACTTCCCCTGCTATTCTATCCTGCTTCATGGGACACTTCTCTGTACTGTCTCTCCCCCTCTCCCTGCTCTTCTATCCTGCTACACAGGACACTTCTCTGTACTGTCTCTCCCCCTCTCCCTGCTCTTCTATCCTGCTACACAGGACACTTCTCTGTACTGTCTCTCCCACTTCCCCTGCTATTCTATCCTGCTACACAGGACACTTCTCTGTACTGTCTCTCCCCTCTCCCTGCTCTTCTATCCTGCTACACAGGACACTTCTCTGTACTGTCTCCCCCTCTCCCTGCTCTTCTATCCTGCTACATGGGACACTTCTCTGTACTGTCTCTCCTCTCCCTGCTTTTCTATACTGCTACACAGGATACTTCTCTGTACTGTCTCTCCCCTCTCCCTGCTCTTCTATCCTGCTACAATAATCAGTGAGTTGTGTAATAATCAGTGTCTTGTACATTATAATCAGTGATGTCTCTGGGTTATTACAGGTTTATCAGAGCTGCTCCTGCATTGAGTCCATGGGTGTCCCTTCAGTAAATTCCTCCGTGGTCCTCGGCTCGTGTCCTCGCAGTGAAAGTTGTGACACAATGTTTATAATCTACGTCGTTGTTCAAGGAATTATTATTTTTACATATTCCGGCGGAATTACTCCGGCCTATGTCATACTCCTGTGGTGAGTTCTCGCAGGTTTCAGACTTTTCTTCCAACTTCATCTATATTAATTTAGTTAAGGGAGCAGAACTATCTGTATATACAGGGAGAAACCAGGGAACAGTACTATCTGTATATACAGGGAGATACTAGGAGGCAGTACTATCTGTATATACAGGGAGATACTAGGAGGCAGTACTATCTGTATATACATGTGCATTATATATAGGGATATACCAGGGAGCAGTACTATCTGTATATACAGGGAGATACTAGGGAGAAGTACTATCTGTATATACAGGGATATACTAGGGAGCAGTACTATCTGTATATACAGGGAGATACTAGGGAGAAGTACTATCTGTATATACAGGGATATACTAGGGAGCAGTACTATCTGTATATACAGGGAGATACTAGGGAGCAGTACTATCTGTATATACTGGGAGATACTAGGAGGCAGCACTATCTGTATATACAGGGAGATACTAGGAGGCAGTACTATCTGTCTAGACATCCCGGGGAGCTTGCAGTGGTAGTTGGAGGCTAATACCTGCTGATCTGTAGGTCGTCCTTTGTGTAGCTGTGATGGATGATTGTCGTTGCCTCTTTATACCTCTGCAGGTGCCTCCCTTCAGAGCTGAAATCCCTGGGGGTTGGGGTCTACATGTTACTCATCAGGACATTAGGTGAGTGGACATCTTGGTGGTAACGTGTGTCGCCTTGCAGGAAGTCCTAGTGTCATCTAATCCTGTGTCCTCTTCTTCTACAGCCGGAATCCCATCTCCTATTTACTTTGGGGCTCTCATCGATAGAACCTGCCTGAAGTGGGGGACCACACCATGCGGAGGGCGGGGGGCTTGTCGCATGTATGACAACCACTCCTACAGGTAACGAGGCATAAAGCTCACCAAAATCAGGCTCAGCCGGGGCTGTGACACAATGGATCATGTCCCTCCTTCCTCTCCTGCAGGAACACCTTCCAGGGACTCATCAATGGGCTCTGGGCCTCGTCCTTCATCTTCTTCCTCTGCTTTATATCTATGGTGAAGAAGAAGTATCCAGCGAAGAAAGGGAACGAGGCCAATAGACTGATGCACCCCAAAGATTGTGGGAAAGGGGCAAATGATGCCTCTGAAATATAGGAACAGTCTTAGATTTAATGACCCCCAACCCAAGATCAACCCAAGATCATAAGTCCTAGGAGAAGATGTGGGACGCAACAACCAGTTACGCAAACCAACTGATGGGTTTGTAGTGTTATCAGCCACAAAGACCTTCCCAACCAAACTCTTCTCCTACACACATATCACAAGGAGAAGGACCCCGGGAGAGACCCCTGTGCTCCTCCCCCTCTGATATCTGTCCTTCAGCCAACTGACCGATCCTCATTCCTATTCTTCATATATAACATGACTTGTGGTGGTTGGAAGGACCATCCAAGTCCCTGGATCTTGGCCAACTGGGCGGTCACTGGCCAACTACCATCCTGCTGTCCTGTCATTGCTTCTGATTTTACAGCCACCAAGTCTGTGCCTCCTCGTAGATTGGCCATTCCCCTCTGTACCTTAAAAAGAGGCACCACCAAACGCCTGCCTCACCAATAGCCTAAAGTCTGTGTGTTGTGTGTGCTGCTCATTCCTCTAGTCGGGTAGTCAATGTCTCACCACCTTACTCATTTCTCTCTCTTGCACAATATGGTGGCAGGGGGATGATTATACTGCTCTTCCACACATGCAGGCCCGGTATGAGAGGAACTTCATCCATGGTCCAGAAGGATGATCCTGACTTGTATTGTCCTCCTGGGTGCTCAGCAGTTCTGCCCGTTCCACTGTCCTTCTCTTATCATCAACTTTTCAGGTCGCTGGTTTCTTGCCATTTATCATCTGCCTCTTCTCTTATATACTGTTAGTTATACGTGACCATCCCAACCCAATATTGTGCAAATACATCAAGCAAAAGAGCAGCACTCACCAGAGGGTATCTCCCAATTCCTTAGCTCTTCTTACTCATGACTCGGTGGCCAGGATGTGGGCATGGTCGGTGCACTGCTACATTTGCTTTACTCGATATGAAGAAGCTTAGTGTCCTAAGACACCAGGAGACAGGGTCCTGAAGTCTTCCAACAGGCATCCAACATGGTCATTACTCTAGACTGGAGGGAAACATAGCCCCTTATGTGAACCAACTGTTTGGGCCCTTTAATAAATTATCCGTAACACAAATGTGTAACTTATATAAATGTCTTCTTGCTGGGTGGAAAATTAGGTTAAAGTTCTATTTTTAATATATTAACTAGAGATGAGCGAGCACTAAAATGCTCGGGTACTCGTTATTCGAGACAAACTTTTCCCGATGCTCGAGTGCTCGTCTCGAATAACGAGCCCCATTGAAGTCAATGGGAGACTCAAGCATTTTTCAAGGGGACCAAGGCTCTGCACAGGGAAGCTTGGCCAAACACCTGGGAACCTCAGAAAAGGATGGAAACACCACGGAAATGGACAGGAAACAGCAGGGGCAGCATGCATGGATGCCTCTGAGGCTGCTTAATCGCACCATTATGCCAAAATTATGGGCAACAGCATGGCCATGACAGAGTGACAGAATGAGGCTAGATAGCATCTAAAACATCCAATAATTGACCCTGACACTATAGGGGACGGCATGCAGAGGCAGCGGCAGCAGCGGCAGGCTAGAGAGTGGCATGGCGACATACCCTAAATGGACTCAGGCTTCACCAAAGGAGGTGAAATGATTTCCTATGTGAACAAAAGGTTGACGGTATATTTAGTCGATAACACAGCATGGTGGCGACATAGTGACCAAGTTCCATAACGTATCTGGTGAAACACCCGAAAAATGAGCCTGACACAGCTCTTTTGATAAGGGGACGACATGTGGAGGCAGCCATGGAGACGACGTCCATGATTAAGAGCGACAGTATGGGGCATTCATATTGCGCTGCTATGATTGCAACTTCAGGTCTCCAGCATGGCGGCGACAGATGGGCCGAGTTCCACTATGTATCTGGTGAAACACCTGAAAATTCTGCCTGACACAGCTCGTTTGATAAGGGGATGATGTGCTGCATATCCTCTCGTGCTCCAGCGTCTGGGGTATAGAGAGTTGAAATGAGACATTGGTGGACACTGTGGAGGATCGAGGAGGCAAAATGGACAGAAAACAGCAGGGGCAGCATGCATGGATGCCTCTGAGGCTGCCTAATCTTGGGATGGAGCTGGCGGTCCACCGCCAGGCGAGCTTTCGCCTGTCCAAGCCCCTGTCTCTCGGCTCCTCCCCACCCAAAATGGGCCTGGGGGCCAGAAGCGTTTACTTTGTAAAAATTATAATTTTCAAAGCAGGCCGGGTCGTTTGAATATTTCACCTAGGAATAATGGAATAGCATAGTGGTTCTATTTTTAATTGTTTTTACGGAAATGGTTCCATGATTAAGAGCGACAGTATGGGGCATTCATATTGCGCTGCTATGATTGCAACTTCAGGTCTCCAGCATGGCGGCGACAGATGGGCCGAGTTCCACTATGTATCTGGTGAAACACCTGAAAATTCTGCCTGGCACAGCTCGTTTGATAAGGGGACCATGTATGGAGGCAGTGAACTAGTAGTAGATTAAAGGTGCTGCAGTTAAAACTATGTTAGTTGGATCTTGAGATGGAGCTGGCGCTCCGCTGCCAGGCGAGCTTTCGCCAATCCAAGCCCCTGTCTATAGGCTACTTGTAAAGATCTAATAATAGATATTGTCTATTGTTCTGTGTATTGTTAAATGTAATTTGATACAAATAACTACACTTGGTGTCAAAGTGATTATTCCCAAAATACGTCACTCGGTGACACCAGAAGGACTCGATGATACTTATAAAAAGTCTCCTTTATTGGCATCATCCAGGTTGCAGAATACAGGATACAAGATACTTGCGCAGATTATCAGTCACGTGTCCATGTCAGTCAGTGTATCAGTGAGGATATGTTCTGTAATGGCCGGGAGGTTCCATCTCTTCCCGTGGCTCTTCATATATTGTCATACATTACACTTGTTGTCTTTTCTTCTCCATGTGTCGTTCGAGATGTGAGAGCAGTAGTTTCAGTTGTGAGCGTTGTCCAGCTGTTGTAGCCTTGATGTATCAGCCCCGATGTAACAGCCTCTCGGTATCAGCCGCCATGACACTCTCTGTGTGTCATATATATATATGGTCCTAGTAGAGGTGTGTCTTGTAGTGTTGGACGTTCTGTGTCCCTATATATGGTATTCATATATATTTAGGCTTTATGTAATGTACAGTAGCTCATCCCATACACTATATGTCACAGCTCGTGTACAGCTCGTGTACAGCTCGTGTATCAGTTTAACACTTTATAGTCTACAAGTGAATATTGTGATATATACTTTTTAACATTTCCCCCTCTTGAGGGTGAGCTACATTTGTTCGATCCCTCAAAATACATTTACAATATTCAATCATAAATCATCAGATGATCTTCTTTCTTCTTGTTGAGAAATGTCCATAATAAATACATTTTTCTGATATAAAATTCAATCAGCATTATCACATTACTATAGGAATAAATGTTATGATATACTGTGATCAAAAAGAAATAAGTTGATGGACTATATACTAAGTCTAAACTAGATGAAGCTTCTTCTTGTCATCTTCTCCTGGTCCTCATCCAGTAGAAGGATTGGTTACACAGTCTTTAGTATGTAGACTCCTTATCGTTACTGTTGATAGATTATTATGTGCAGAACCTTTCATTACATTTCCTGGATTGTTATTTTCTTTCAGTATGTAACACAAAAGTCTTAGGAAGTTATAGATGTAAAAGTAAAGTCCTTGTGATGAACATGTGTCACTCCTGATATCTGTGTTATCTCCTTGGAACTGACTTGACTCGAAGTAAATTCTTCTTCTCCTGGGAAGTCATCTGTGCACTTGTCACTGGAACAGCTGTGATAGCATCGCAAGGGTTAACATTAGCATTGATTCCTTCTGAAGCAAGCAAGTATGGGGATGGTTAAAGCGAGACAGCGCCCTCTAAGGTAGACAAGTAGATTTGTTCCCCGTCACCACATCCTAGGCAGAGGATCACCTTAGACTTTCTTGGGTTGAAAACCTTGAAAACCATCACCTGAGTCGCTGCTAAAGACGTCATCCGTGCGTCTGAGGAGACTGTATCTGTAGTCAGAGTATAACAGTCCATAGGGTTATATCAATAATCAGCTTTCAGTAACCCTTTCCTCACAAGCTTTGTCAATAGAATTTCTTTCGGCAGCTTTGACAAAAACAATCCTGATCATAACTCAGTCCAATAATTGTCATCTGGATGTATCACAAGTCCAATATTAGCTGTAATCATTCATCGATAGCACAGTCCATGAGATCCGTCCATCAGGTGTAACATCATCAGGTAATAGCACAGTCCATGAGATACGTCCATCAGGTGTAATCATCAGGTAATAGCACAGTCCATGAGATCCGTCCATCAGGTGGTAACATCATCACCTGCTCGTTGTTACATCTGCACATCAACTCTTTACCTTATGAAGCTCATCACACCTGGAATTGTAGATATCAGTCTCTGATCTATAACAAAGTCTTTTTCCATTGGTTTGGAGACTTGATTGAAGACGATATCTTCTTCCCTAAATCTACACCAAAATTGGTGATAATTCCTAATTTATAGCGATCACAGTGAACCATATCATTCATTATGTCTATAATATTAATGTAACTGAATGTCATTAATATTGCTTTATATTATCAGATATCATTATTAATATTATATTAATTAATCATATATCAATAAATAACCAGATATCACATTGCAATTGAAAAAAGTTTAGGAAATATTAAATTTCATCCAATTTTTTTGGAACTTGTGGATTATTCATTAAACTTAAGAATAAGAGACATTTATTTCACAGATACCTTAGAATATATCATATTGTATATGATTATTACCTAAATATTTATTCAATAAAACATTGATGTAATGTATTTATTCTAGTAAGTACAAGGTTCTGTTTTATAATGAAACCAAAGTCTTCAGATCTTTATTCAGTGTGTTGTTCCCTAATTGAAGTGTTATATCCACTTTATTTTATTCCACATTCTCATCTATCCCTTTATACTGTATTCAGTATGGAGAACCCGAGACATGTGTCATTTATTTATTTCTGTGTAACAATAAACCTTGAGTTGTTCTGAGTATGAAATATCCCTGTAAGTCAGTCAGAGACCTCACTCCATGTGTTATACTATAGACCTTTGAATTGGAATCCTATTAAATTGTTATAGGTAGACGTCCTTGTAATAGTCATGATGATTGGTCATTAAATATCTTTGTCAAATGAACCCAAAAAATAAAAAATATATGACATAAGTTCCTTTTAAGTAAATTCTGTCGGTATGTCTAAAAATGTCTTGTCTTGTGTGTGCACATTCTTACAAGTCTTAAAAAGAACAATTTATAATATAAAAATAAATGTTGAATCCCCAAAATGTAAATCCTTAGATAGATGCATAAACAAATGTGGTTGTTCTGGAAAGCCGGATTCAGATATGTTTTTTTCCATGTGAATTTTTTCTTCTTCAGTTATAACATCACACTCCCTCCATTCATCATTCACTGCAGCTGCCACCATCACTCAGCCTCTCCACACACTCCTCATACATACTGGATGTATGTGGCCTCATTCATTGTTCATTAATGAATGCATATGTAATTTCTGATTAACTGATGCGCATTTAACCATGAGTGAACTTTAGATGTGAAGTACTTCATTGTGGATCACATATAACATATAACATTATTTCTTCTTATTTGCCTTGAAGTTCTATGCTGAACTTACACAAGAGACATCACAGCACTGCAGATCTCATGTTACATGAACCAACATTTTCCACGTACAGAGATATATATACATACATAGACTGACAGAGTGATATATTTATATATACATAGACTGACAGAGTTATGTATAAGACCACGGTATTAATGTCACCACATGTCGTCATCAGCTGACCCGACTATTCATGCTAAGCATAAATTTCATGCAGCATCTTCTTATGAGATACAAGTGACACATTGTTTAATTTCATACGTGCACAAGATATTAGTTATGAAGTTATGAATTAGTTAATAACTTCTATTGGTTAGACCTTTCATGCAATTAGAGTCACAATAATTATTATTATATCATTTGATCATTTAGCTGCTTCTTTTTCCTGTAACTTTGTCAAGAGAAATAGAAATATCATTAGAAATCAATAAATACAACAATAATTTCACAAAGTTGAAAGTTAACTAAGAGAATTGACTCTATAATTTATACTGACTTCTACTCATTATGAAAGGAATAAAAAGGTCTGAAACTTCACCAACTAGAGCAAAACTCTTGTATCATGTGACCTCATACATAACCTTGTATCTCATGACAAATAACACAACTTGTCCTATACACCGATAGATTTATATTCACAGTTACCAACAATTACCACAAATAACAGAACTGTCATTATCCAAAAATCATTTCCTTTAAACAAGTCCGAGTCATCAACCAATCAGTAGTAAATCCAGGTCTGTACTCAGCCAATACCTAATCCATGTCTGTATCTCCTTCCATCCAATATGTCATTGAATATCGTTTTCACTGTATCTTTCCTATGGTAGACAAGAGCAGTGGCTTTATCCATAGACTCAATGACTGAGGGGATATCATATTTACAGAAAACCTTCTGACTATGTGTCCCTTCCCTCACATCAGGGAATCTTTGCTGCGCACCAGGCACATTGATATCAATCTCTTTATATTCAGAAATAGATTGACATTTAGAAGGCTCCTTCTTAACACTTAAAGGTAAAGACAAATTACTACTTGGTACACATTTCATAATTTCATGATAAGGTTTTCGCTCTATGTGTAATTTGCGCCGTTCCTGATAGATATTGTTACATTGTCTTCTGGGGGCAGATACTTTGTGTAATTGTTTAGGGAGATTTTTGTAACTATCTGTCTCTTTTCTGCCTATATTATGTCTATGAACCTGTGACTGGTTCTTGCTTTGCTTTCTAACATTATCTAAAAATTTAGCAACTTTGAATAAAGAAGGTTGATCTGAGGCAAATACAAGTGCAGCAGCAGTAAGGAATGCAAATTTCTTAATGAATTCTCTCATTATTGAGCGAGGATTACAAATTCCAATCGCTTTACACGTTCTCTCAAACATTGACAGGAACGAGAATGTACATTCCTTTCTACCAATTTTCAGCTCACGTAAAATCTCATAAGAAGGCATGCTGTCACTTGTAGTGCACCAGAGTAACTTCTTCAATCTGTCTACGTCACTGTCATGTGACCACTCCCTAGACTCGTCATCAAGTGAATTTTCTAATTCTAGTCGCCTGGAAAACTCTAGAGGAAGCCACATTTTAAACAACTGATTTTTCTGTTCAATAGATAAATCAAATTTCTCCACAAAGCTCTCAAAGATTTCATGATTCCTGCACACATGGATTTTAGCATTATATGTCGGAACCTCTTTGCTCAGATTAAGTAAATGCTTCTGCATTTTTAACTTCAGGCTGGACTCTTTCATCTCCAATGCCTGTTTCTGAAAAGACACAGAGTCGCCTCCAGCAGAGAGGACACAGACCTGTCCCTGATCACTCTGCTGAGATACATCATTACACGTCTTACTGTCACTATCTCTCTCCTTACACATCACATTATCTGTCTTAGAGATGGCAGTAGGTTTCTTAGCTATGGATCTGTCTAGCACAACCTGATGATAGACTTTTACCATATGCACAATGTTCCTCAATTTCTCTTTGTCTTTTCTGACTGTAACACGTTTCCTCTCTATCTTCCTGTTCTCCTGTTGACATTCATTATATAAACTCAACCAAACAGTTTCTAGATCTGACTGATCACTAGGCACAAACTTAAACTCTAAGTTACATTTCTTAGTAAAAGAATCAATGATTTCCATACTTACAACCTTGGATCCTGCACCTGTTGTCCTTCGTCAGAAGATTCTCAGTTTCTACGATCGTGACAGTTTGAAATGTCTTTATGGGACGATTCCTTCTCCCCCTCTTCAGACTGGAACTATCGTATATCCGCTAGGCTCGCCATTGTAAAGATCTAATAATAGATATTGTCTATTGTTCTGTGTATTGTTAAATGTAATTTGATACAAATAACTACACTTGGTGTCAAAGTGATTATTCCCAAAATACGTCACTCGGTGACACCAGAAGGACTCGATGATACTTATAAAAAGTCTCCTTTATTGGCATCATCCAGGTTGCAGAATACAGGATACAAGATACTTGCGCAGATTATCAGTCACGTGTCCATGTCAGTCAGTGTATCAGTGAGGATATGTTCTGTAATGGCCGGGAGGTTCCATCTCTTCCCGTGGCTCTTCATATATTGTCATACATTACACTTGTTGTCTTTTCTTCTCCATGTGTCGTTCGAGATGTGAGAGCAGTAGTTTCAGTTGTGAGCGTTGTCCAGCTGTTGTAGCCTTGATGTATCAGCCCCGATGTAACAGCCTCTCGGTATCAGCCGCCATGACACTCTCTGTGTGTCATATATATATATGGTCCTAGTAGAGGTGTGTCTTGTAGTGTTGGACGTTCTGTGTCCCTATATATGGTATTCATATATATTTAGGCTTTATGTAATGTACAGTAGCTCATCCCATACACTATATGTCACAGCTCGTGTACAGCTCGTGTACAGCTCGTGTATCAGTTTAACACTTTATAGTCTACAAGTGAATATTGTGATATATACTTTTTAACACTACTCCCCAAACAGCACTTCTAAGAACCTTTTGTATAAGATCAAGTGTAGTAGCGTTCTTATAAGTTTAGGATATGGCGGGTGAGGGGAATGTAAACAGATGCGCAAGAAGCGCTGAAATAATATCGGTAAATGATAAAAGTTTGCCAGTATATTTTGTGGATTACACAGCAGGGTGGCGACAAAGTTAACAAGTTTGATGTGGAATGCCCTGCAATAGCTCTTGGGCGGTGTGCCTTTTATCACCTAGGCTCAGCAGTTTGAGCACCGCCTGCTGTCGCTTAGCAACGGCACTGCTGCTGTGCCTAGAGCTACCGACTGATGGCGCCATGCCCACGGATGGTAATTCGGAGGAGGAGGAGGTGGAGGAGGGGTGGGAGGATTTGGAGGTATAGTAGGCCTTTGAGACCTGGACCGAGGTAGGCCCCGCAATCCTCTGCGTCGGCAGTATATGACCAGCCCCAGGGTCAGACTCGGTCCCAGCCTGCACCAAGTTAAGTGTAGTAGCGTTCTTATAAGTTTGGAATATGGCGGGTGAGGGGAATGTAAGCAGATGCGCAAGAAGCGCATGATGCGCATGGAGCTGGCGCTCCGCTGCTAGGCGAGCTTTCGCCAATCCAAGCCCCTGTCTCTAGGCTACTCCCCAAACAGCACTTCTAAGAACCTTTTGTATAAGATCAAGTGTAGTAGCGTTCTTATAAGTTTGGGATATGGCGGGTGAGGGGAATGTAAACAGATGCGCAAGAAGCGCTGAAATAATATCCCTAAATGGTAAAAGTTTGCCAGTATATTTTGCGGATAACACAGCAGGGTGGCGACAAAGTTAACAACTTTGATGTGGAATCCATGAAAACAACCCAAATTTCTGCCTGACACACCTCGTTTGATAAGGGGACGATGTATGGAGGCAGCTATATGGACGACTTTTGGAGGTAGCAATGGAGACAACGTGTGGAGGCTGCTATGGAGACAATTTAATTTGGATAGTGCCTGTATGTGGCAGTCCAAAAAAGTTTTCAAACCAGAGGAGCAGGTAGGTGGCCCTCCAGAAAAATGAAATAGATTGAGTGCCTGTATGTGGCAGTCCAAAAAAGTTTTCAAACCAGAGGAGCAGGTAGGTGGCCCTCCAGAAAAATTGAATAGATTGAGTGCCTGTATGTGGCACTCCCAAAAATTGTTTAAAACAGAGGAGCAGGTAGGTGGCCCTCCAGAAAAATTAAATGCATAAAGTACTATAGCTAGAGCCAGTGGGCCCTGTCAAAAAATAGCCAATTTCCTCTGCTTTAGTGTACAAAGAGGAGGAGGAGGAGGAAAATGAGGAGGAGGAGTGCATACATTATTCAGGTTGAGCTTCCTTCACCTGGTGGAGATTGGAAATCCTGAGAAATCCAGGCTTTATTCATCTTGATAAGCCTCAGCCTGTCAGCGCTGTCAGTCGACAGGCATGTACGCTTATCGGTGATGATGCCACCAGCTGCACTGAAAACCCGCTCGGACAAGACGCTAGCGGCAGGGCAGGCAAGAACCTCCAAGGCGTACAGCGCCAGTTCGTGCCACATGTCCAGCTTTGAAACCCAGTAGTTGTAGGGAGCTGTGTGATCATTTAGGATGATGGTATGGTCAGCTACGTACTCCCTCACCATCTTTCTGTAAAGATCAGCCCTACTCTGCTGAGACTGGGGACAGGTGACAGTGTCTTGCTGGGGTGACATAAAGCTGGCAAAAGCCTTGTAAAGCGTACCCTTGCCAGTGCTGGACAAGCTGCCTGCTCGCCTACTCTCCCTCGCTACTTGTCCCGCAGAACTACGCACTCTGCCGCTAGCGCTGTCAGAAGGGAAATACTGTTTCAGCTTGTGCACCAGGGCCTGCTGGTATTCATGCATTCTCACACTCCTTTCCTCTGCAGGGATGAGAGTGGGAAGATTTTGCTTGTACCGTGGGTCCAGGAGAGTGAACACCCAGTAATCGGTGCTGGAATAAATTCTTTGAACGCGAGGGTCACGGGATAGGCAGCCTAGCATGAAATCTGCCATATGCGCCAGAGTCCCAACGCGTAAGAATTCACTCCCCTCACTGGCCTGACTGTCCATTTCCTCCTCCTCCAACTCCTCCAACTCCTCTTCTTCTGCCCATACACGCTGAACAGTGAAGGACTGAACAATGGTCCCCTCTTCTGTCTCGCCAACATTCTCCTCTTCCTCCTCCTCCACCTCCACCGATATGCGCTGAGAAACAGACCTGAGGGTGCTTTGGCTATCAACAAGGGAATCTTCTTCCCCCGTCTCTTGTGACGAGCGCAAAGCTTCCGACTTCATGCTGATCAGAGAGTTTTTCAACAGGCCAAGCAGCGAGATGGTGAGGCTGAGAATGGCGGCATCGCCACTGACCATCTGTGTTGACTCCTCAAAGTTACTCAGCACCTGACAGATATCAGACATCCACGTCCACTCCTCATTGTAGACTTGAGGAAGCTGACTGACCTGACTACCAGTTCTGGTGGAAGTTGACATCTGGCAGTCTACAATCGCTCTGCGCTGCTGGTAAACTCTGGATAACATGGTTAATGTTGAATTCCACCTCGTGGGCACGTCGCACAACAGTCGGTGAGCGGGCAGTTGGAGGCGGCGCTGCGCTGCCCTGAGAGTGGCAGCATCTGTGCTGGACTTCCTGAAATGCGCACAGATGCGGCGCACCTTCGTGAGCAAATCAGACAGATTGGGGTATGTCTTGAGGAACCGCTGAACTATGAGATTTAACACATGGGCCAGGCATGGCACATGTGTCAGTCTGCCGAGTTGCAGAGCCGCCACCAGGTTACGGCCGTTGTCACACACAACCATGCCTGGCTTCAGGTTCAGCGGTGCCAGCCACAGATCAGTCTGCGCCGTGATGCCCTGTAATAGTTCTTGGGCGGTGTGCCTTTTATCGCCTAGGCTCAGCAGTTTGAGCACCGCCTGCTGTCGCTTAGCGACGGCACTGCTGCTGTGCTGCTAAAGCTAGCGACTGATGGCGCCATGCCCACAGATGGTAGTTCGGAGGAGGAGGTGGAGGAGGGGTGGGAGGAGGAGGAGGTATAGTAGGCCTGAAAGACCTGGACTGAGGTAGGCCCCGCAATCCTCGGCGTCGGCAGTATATGACCAGCCGCAGGGTGAGACTCGGTCCCAGCCTCCACCAAGTTAACCCAATGTGCCGTCAGCGATATATAGTGGCCCTGCCCGGCAGCACTCGTCCTTGTGTCCGTGGTCAGGTGGACCTTGTCAGAAACGGCGTTGGTCAGGGCACGGATGATGTTGTCTGACACGTGCTGGTGCAGGGCTGGGACGGCACATCGGGAAAAGTAGTGGCGGCTGGGGACCGAATACCGAGGGGCGGCCGCCGCCATGAGGTTGCGAAAGGCCTCAGTCTCTACTAGCCTATAGGGCAGCATCTCCAGGCTAAGCAATCTGGAGATGTGGACATTAAGGGCTTGGGCGTGCGGGTGGGTTGCACTATATTTCCGTTTCCGCTCCAGCGTCTGGGGTATGGAGAGCTGAACGCTGGTGGATGCTGTGGAGGATCGTGGAGGCGACAATGGGGTTTTTGTGGCAGGGTCCTGGGCAGGGGGCTGACTATCAGCTGACACAGGGGAAGGAGCAGTGGTGTGCACGGCCGGAGGTGAACGGGCTTGGTGCCACTGAGTGGGGTGTTTAGCATTCATATGCCTGCGCATACTGGTGGTAGTTAAGCTAGTAGTGGTGGAACCCCTGCTGATCCTGGTTTGGCAAATGTTGCACACCACAGTCCGTCGGTCATCCGGTGTTTCCTTAAAGAACCTCCAGACTTCTGAAAATCTAGCCCTCGCCGCGGGAGCCCTCGCCACGGGAGCTTCACTACGTGACACATTTGGCGCTGATGCACCAGCTCTGGCCCTGCCTCTCCGTCTGGCCCCACCACTGCCTCTTCCAACCTGTTCTGCTATAGGACTCGCCTCTGTCTCAGAAGCACTGTGTTCACCCGGCCTCTCAACCCAGCTTGGGTCTGTCACCTCATCATCCTCGGATCCCTCAGTCTGCTCCCCCCTCGGACTTCCTGCCCTGACAACAACTTCACCACTGTCTGACAACCGTGTCTCCTCATCGTCCGACACCTCTTTACACACTTCTTCCACTACGTCAAGAAGGTCATCATCACCCACAGACTGCGACTGTGGAAAACCTGGGCATCGGAAAATTGCTCAGCAGCAACCGGACAAGTGGTTTGTGACTGTGGGAAGGGTCCAGAAAACAGTTCCTCAGAGTATGCCGGTTCAAATGCCAAATTTTCCTGGGAGGGGGCAGACTGGGGGGGAGGAGGCTGAGGTGCAGGAGCTGGAGGAGTGGCGATTTCGGTGACATGGGTGGACTGCGTGGAAGACTGACTGGTGGACAAATTGCTCGAAGCATTGTCGGCAATCTACGACATCACCTGTTCGCACTGTTCTGGCCTCAACAGTGCTCTACCACGAGTCCCAGTAACTTCAGACATGAACCTAGGGAGTGTAGCTCTGCGGCGTTCCCCTGCTAACTCATCAGCAGGTGGGGTCTCACCCCGCCCAGGACCACGGCCTCTGACCTCTGCAGTAGTTGGACGCCCACGTCCCCGCCCTCGTCCTCTACCCCTAGCCCTCGGGTTAAACATTTTGAAAATGAAAGTTATAACTTTAATTTTTTTTTAACTTTTTTTTGTGTTTTTTTTTGTTTTTTAGTTTTTAAAACCAAACGATGCTATCCTATTGCTATGGCTATTTTCTAGCCAAGTATGAAAGCACACTACTATGCCAGATGAGATGACGCTGAGTTATTAAAAAAATAAACGTAAAATAAAAAGAAACTGCCAGACTGTGCCTAATTGAAATCAAACCCCTAATAAATTGTCCCACTTCTGTGTTTGAGGTGGATATGTGTGTCACTAAGCGCAAAACACAACGGTCGCAAGTCTCACTACAAATTCCTCACAATATGGTACTAGCTGCACTACTAGTGCCAGCAAGCCCAGCCACAAGCAAACAAAAAAAAAAAAGTAGAACGTTATTGTAGCCCTAAGAAGGGCTGTTGGGTTCTTGTAGAATCACTCCTGCCTAACACTATTCTAATAGAACAGCCTAACGCTATCCCTGACCAGCAGCAGCTCTCTCCCTAGCGGCATCCAGACAGAGAATGATCCGAGCAGCGCGGGCAGGGGCTAGTCTATCCCAGGGTCACCTGATCTGGCCAGCCAACCACTGCTATCCACGTGTAAGGGTACCACGTCATGCTGGGTGGAGTGCAGAGTCTCCTGGCTTGTGATTGGCTCTGTTTCTGGCCGCCAAAAAGCAAAACGGCGGGAGCTGCCATTTTCTCGAGCGGGCGAAGTATTCGTCCGAGCAACGAGCAGTTTCGAGTACGCTAATGCTCCAACCAGCATCAAGCTCGGACGAGTATGTTCGCTCATCTCTACCACCGATACATCCATAGTCACCGATACAGGGATAGCCACCGATACATCCATAGTCACCGATACATCCATAGTCACCGATACATCCATAGTCACCGATACATGATACAGGGATAGCCACCGATACATCCATAGTCACTGATACACCCATAGCCACCGATACATCCATAGTCACCGATACATCCATAGTCACCGATACATCCATAGTCACCGATACATCCATAGTCACCGATACATCCATAGTCACCGATACATGATACAGGGATAGCCACCGATACATCCATAGTCACTGATACACCCATAGCCACTGATACATCCATAGTCACTGATACACCCATAGCCACCGATACATCCATAGTCACTGATACACCCATAGCCACCGATACATCCATAGCCACCGATACATCCATAGCCACTGATACATCCATAGCCACTGATACATCCATAGTCACGATACATCCATAGTCACCGATACATCCATAGTCACTGATACAGCCATAGCCACTGATACATCCATAGTCACCGATACATCCATAGTCACTGATACATCCATAGTCACCGATACATCCATAGCCACTGATACATCCATAGTCACCGATACATCCATAGTCACCGATACATCCATAGTCACCGATACATCCATAGTCACCGATACATCCATAGTCACCGATACATCCATAGTCACCGATACATCCATAGTCACCGATACATCCATAGTCACCGATACATCCATAGTCACCGATACATCCATAGTCACCGATACATCCATAGTCACCGATACATCCATAGTCACTGATACATCCATAGCCACTGATACATCCATAGTCACTGATACATCCATAGTCACCGATACATCCATAGTCACCGATACATCCATAGTCACCGATACATCCATAGTCACCGATACATCCATAGTCACCGATACATCCATAGTCACCGATACATCCATAGTCACTGATACATCCATAGTCACTGATACATCCATAGTCACTGATACATCCATAGTCACTGATACATCCATAGTCACCGATACATCCATAGTCACCGATACATCCATAGTCACTGATACATCCATAGTCACCGATACAGCCATAGCCACCGATACATCCATAGCCACCGATACATCCATAGTCACTGATACAGCCATAGCCACTGATACATCCATAGCCACTGATACATCCATAGTCACCGATACAGCCATAGCCACCGATACATCCATAGCCACCGATACATCCATAGTCACCGATACATCCATAGTCACTGATACATCCATAGTCACCGATACATCCATAGTCACCGATACATCCATAGTCACTGATACATCCATAGTCACTGATACATCCATAGTCACTGATACATCCATAGTCACCGATACATCCATAGTCACCGATACATCCATAGTCACCGATACATCCATAGTCACTGATACATCCATAGTCACCGATACATCCATAGTCACCGATACATCCATAGTCACCGATACATCCATAGTCACTGATACATCCATAGTCACTGATACATCCATAGCACATAGTACACCCCCTGTATTTAGTACACTCTGCACTGCTCTTATTAAATGTTCCCCCAATGTGTTGTAATTTAATCCTGATTGAAGTGGGGATACAAACTGTTCATAATATGACGTGATTCCTCCTCTCCTGCAGGAACACCTTCCTGGGCCTCACGGTTGGGATCCGGGCCCCGTCCTTCCTCTTATTCCTCTGCTTTATATTTATGGTGAAGAAGAAGTACCCAGCGAAGAAAGGGAACGAGGCCAAGAGACCGGAGTCCACTGATGGTGGGAAAGGGGCGAGCGATGCCCCCGAAATAGAGAAACAGACTTTTATATAGTGACCCCCACCCAAAAATCATGAGAAGTCCTGGTACAAGGATCCTGATAGGTTCTGGTCACATGACTGCTCACACAATGTACAGATCTAATAAAATATATCCACAGCTGCCTCACGTCTCTATAAGTCCTGCCTGTATACCCTGTGTGAGAGGTAGTCACAGCCCCGCCCCCTGCCTGTATATCCTGTGTGATGGTAGTCACAGCCCCGCCCCCTGCCTGTATATCCTGTGTGAGAGGTAGTCACAGCCCCGCCCCCTGCCTGTATATCCTGTGTGAGAGGTAGTCACAGCCCCGCCCCCTGCCTGTATATCCTGTGTGAGAGGTAGTCACAGCCCCGCCCCCTGCCTGTATATCCTGTGTGAGAGGTAGTCACAGCCCCGCCCCCTGCCTGTATATCCTGTGTGAGAGGTAGTCACAGCCCCGCCCCCTGCCTGTATATCCTGTGTGATAGTAGTCACAGCCCCACCCCCTGCCTGTATATCCTGTGTGAGAGGTAGTCACAGCCCCGCCCCCTGCCTGTATATCCTGTGTGAGAGGTAGTCACAGCCCCGCCCCCTGCCTGTATATCCTGTGTGAGAGGTAGTCACAGCCCCGCCCCCTGCCTGTATATCCTGTGTGGGAGGTAGTCACAGCCCCGCCCCCTGCCTGTATATCCTGTGTGAGAGGTAGTCACAGCCCCGCCCCCTGCCTGTATATCCTGTGCGAGAGGTAGTCACAGCCCCGCCCCCTGCCTGTATATCCTGTGTGAGAGGTAGTCAATCTTTTTATTTATAATACACAAATACAAAATATTCACACACGATACACAAGACAATTATAAGACCGGCCTGCTGGGTAATATTACTCAGATAAGTCTCATCAAGTCTCATGCCAGAGCCGTCGCCGTCACCATCACCAGAGCCGTCACCATCACCAGAGCCGTCACCATCACCAGAGCCGTCACCATCACCAGAGCCGTCACCATCCCCAGAGCCGTCCTATCACTAGACACAATTAAAGTCTCCACACAACATAAACACCGATCTCCAGACTCCTGCAGGTCACTTAGATTTCCTGGTCTTCTTCCTTCTACCACTACTGTGTCCTTTTGTTCCCCACCTCTTGGTGGACATGGACACGGCAATGTTCTCCTCAGCCGGCTCCTCCACACTGCGCTCCTCCACACCGCGCTCCTGCATGTCAGGATCACACGTATCTCCCACTTCTTCTCCTAAGACGTGGAATTTCCCAGGAGAGATCTCCACATCCGGTGATGCTCCTGCAGATAGATGTTTCCCAGACTCCAGTCTAGATGCCACATTCTTACGTTTTACCACCTTGAAACCATCATCATCCATAGGCTGCATCACTTCTGTGGTGGTACCGGCACTAGGACAACTGCTGGAGGCATCTTCAGGTACCTCAGAGGTCACTCCAGTAACTGATGACACCTCAGGCTGGACATCCACCATCTCTACTTGCTGCTCTACTGGATCTGTAACTGGATCACACAAGCCCCGACATCCAGGGTCACCAGAACTCTGGACTCCAGCACCAGAACCCACAGTGAGGTCCCCTGAGCTATGGTGCTCTTGGTTGAGGTCTTCTTCTGCAGGTATATCTCCTCCTCCTCCTTCCTTTGCCGTCTCCTCACCTGGCGGCTCACAGCTCTTATTATGCTGAGCGTCTGGACAATCCAGAAAAGTATGTCCATAAAGCGAGCAGAGATTGCACCTCACGTGTCCTGTACAGGCGTCTCTCCGGTGTCCCAGCTCTCCACACAGGGAACATTTGGCATGAGGGCAGGAATACGCCATGTGCCGGCCGCCACATCTGTGGCACAGTCTTGGCTGCCCGGGATAGTAACATATCCCCCTGTCAGAGCCCAAGAAGAAGACGTGCGGCAGATGTCTGGTGACTCCCCGGTCCTGGATCAGCTGCACTCTGACCTTATATCCGCCATTCCAGATCCCCTCTTCATCATAGATCTTATGTGGCTCATCCAGAACCAGACATTGTCTCCGCAGCCAGAGCAGCACGTCGCCCAGAGCCACCACCAGTGCAGCACGTCCCCCAGAGCCACCACCAGAGCAGCACGTCCCCCAGAGCCACCACCAGAGCAGCACGTCCCCCAGAGCCACCACCAGAGCAGCACGTCCCCCAGAGCCACCACCAGAGCAGCACGTCACCCAGAGCCACCACCAGAGCAGCACGTCACCCAGAGCCACCACCAGAGCAGCACGTCCCCCAGAGCCACCACCAGAGCAGCACGTCCCCCAGAGCCACCACCAGAGCAGCACGTCCCCCAGAGCCACCACCAGTGCAGCACGTCGCCCAGAGCCACCACCAGTGCAGCACGTCGCCCAGAGCCACCACCAGTGCAGCACGTCGCCCAGAGCCACCACCAGTGCAGCACGTCGCCCAGAGCCACCACCAGTGCAGCACGTCCCCCAGAGCAGCATGTCCCCCAGAGCCTCCACCAGTGCAGCACGTCCCCCAGAGCCACCACCAGTGCAGCACGTCCCCCAGAGCCACCACCAGTGCAGCACGTCCCCCAGAGCCATCACCAGTGCAGCACGTCCCCCAGAGCCACCACCAGTGCAGCACGTCGCCCAGAGCCACCACCGGTGCAGCACGTCCCCCAGAGCCACCACCGGTGCAGCACGTCCCGCAGAGCCACCACCGGTGCAGCACGTCCCGCAGAGCCACCACCGGTGCAGCACGTCCCCCAGAGCCACCACCGGTGCAGCACGTCACCCAGAGCCACCACCAGAGCAGCACGTCACCCAGAGCCACCACCAGAGCAGCACGTCCCCCAGAGCAACCACCAGAGCAGCACGTCCCCCAGAGCCACCACCAGAGCAGCACGTCCCCCAGAGCCACCACCAGTGCAGCACGTCCCCCAGAGCCACCACCAGTGCAGCACGTCGCCCAGAGCCACCACCAGTGCAGCACGTCGCCCAGAGCCACCACCAGTGCAGCACGTCCCCCAGTGCAGCACGTCCCCCAGAGCCACCACCAGTGCAGCACGTCCCCCAGAGCCACCACCAGTGCAGCACGTCCCCCAGAGCCACCACCAGTGCAGCACGTCCCCCAGAGCCACCACCAGTGCAGCACGTCCCCCAGAGCCACCACCAGTGCAGCACGTCCCCCAGAGCCACCACCAGTGCAGCACGTCGCCTAGAGCCACCACCAGTGCAGCACGTCGCCCAGAGCCACCACCAGTGCAGCACGTCGCCCAGAGCCACCACCAGTGCAGCACGTCGCCCAGAGCCACCACCAGTGCAGCATGTCGCCCAGAGCCACCACCAGTGCAGCATGTCGCCCAGAGCCACCCCCTCAGACTGGAGAAGGATGGTCACCACCAGAGCCACCACCAGTGCAGCACGTCCCCCAGAGCCACCACCGGTGCAGCACGTTCCCCAGAACCACCACCGGTGCAGCACATCCCCCAGAGCCACCACCAGAGCAGCACGTCCCCCAGAGCCACCACCAGAGCAGCACGTCCCCCAGAGCCACCACAAGTGCAGCACGTCACCCAGTGCCACCACAAGTGCAGCACGTCACCCAGTGCCACCACCAGAGCTGCACGTCACCCAGAGCCACCCCCTCAGACTGGAGAAGGATGGTCACCACCACGGTCAGAGGCTTGGACAGCTGGATGACCTGGAGATACTTCCAGATACTGTTGTCTCTTGTGGGGTTATAGATCTCCCAGAATTGGTCGAGGCTTCGTGGCAGCTTGAAGCTGATGTCATAGATCCTCGTGGTTGGCACATGGATCAGCGCATAGACCTCTAATGCATCAAACTTCATAAATCCTTTCAGAAGATCTTTCCCAATAAACTGTCGTGCTGGGATCCCATCCTCAGGACCGATGTATTTAATCCGCACGGCATTCCTCCTCTGGGAGGCGGGGTTTGTCACACTTGAGAATAGTCTCTGCGGTCTTCCACTATTAGAGTCTATGGTGCTCTAGGCACTTGATCTCCGGGACCACGACAATTGCGCACCAGAAACCGCTCCCCCAGCTGGATTCTCTGTGCCGGGATTGGTGCCCCCTGCTGGAGCCTGTGTGCCGGAACTAGTACCCCCTGCTGGAGCCTGTGTGCCGGAACTAGTGCCCCCTGCTGGAGCCTGTGTGCCGGAACTAGTGCCCCCTGCTGGAGCCTGTGTGCCGGAACTAGTGCCCCCTGCTGGAGCCTGTATGCTGGAACTAGTGCCCCCTGCTGGAGCCTGTATGCTGGAACTGGTGCCCCCTGCTGGAGCCTGTGTGCCGGAACTGGTGCCCCCTGCTGGAGCCTGTGTACTGGAACTAGTGCCTCCTGCTGGAGCCTGTATGCTGGAACTAGTGCCCCCTGCTGGAGCCTGTGTGCTGAAACTAGTGCTCCCTGCTGGAGCCTGTGTGCTGGAACTAGTGCCCCCTGCTGGAGCCTGTGTGCTGGAACTAGTGCCCCCTGCTGGAGCCTGTGTGCCGGAACTAGTGCCCCCTGCTGGAGCCTGTGTGCCGGAACTAGTGCCCCCTGCTGGAGCCTGTGTGCCGGAACTAGTGCCCCCTGCTGGAGCCTGTGTGCCGGAACTAGTGCCCCCTGCTGGAGCCTGTGTGCCGGAACTAGTGCCCCCTGCTGGAGCCTGTGTGCCGGAACTAGTGCCCCCTGCTGGAGCCTGTGTGCTGGAACTAATGCTTCCCGCTGGTAGCTTTTGCACGCTGGAGCCCTCTGCTGGCGGATTTTGCACGCTGGGGCCCTCTGCTGGCGACTTTTGCATGCTGGAGCCCCCCGCTGGCGGATTTTGCACGCTGGAGCCCCCCGCTGGCGGATTTTGCACGCTGGAGCCCCCCGCTGGCGGATTTTGCACGCTGGAGCCCCCCGCTGGCGGATTTTGCACGCTGGGGCCCCCCGCTGGCGGATTTTGCACGCTGGGGTCCTCCGCTGGCGGATTTTGCACGCTGGAGCCCTCCGCTGGCGGATTTTGCACGCTGGAGCCCTCCGCTGGCGGATTTTGCACGCTGGAGCCCTCCGCTGGCGGATTTTGCACGCTGGGGTCCTCCGCTATCGGATTTTGCACGCTGGAGCCCTCCGCTGGCAGCTTTTGCACGCTGGAGCCCTCCGCTGGCGGCTTTTGCACGCTGGAGCCCTCCGCTGGCGGCTTTTGCACGCTGGAGCCCTCCGCTGGCGGCTTTTGCACGCTGGAGCCCTCCGCTGGCGGCTTTTGCACGCTGGAGCCCTCCGCTGGCGGCCTTTGCGCGCTGGAGCCCTCCGCTGGCGGCCTTTGCACGCTGGAGCCCTCCGCTGGCGGCCTTTGCGCGCTGGAGCCCTCCGCTGGCGGCCTTTGCGCGCTGGAGCAGGTATCCTCTACTAGTGGCTGTATAGTGGCATTAGCGACCTCTGTTGGGTCTGTGACCTCCATATCATCCTCCTGGGCTACAGACAACTGCGAGTCCACTTGAGGTCTATTACACGTAGTCTCAGGGCGCGTTCACACGTTGCGTTTTGACCTGCGTTTTCATTGCGTTTAAAACGCATACACAACAGCTGAGGAGAGGTGATTGGCCTAATTACATCGCTGCTAACATTTCCGTTTACAAAACACATTGTAAACACGATGTTAGCGCATGCGTTAATATTGCATTTATAAACGTAAACGGTAATGTAATTAGGCAAATCACCTCTCATCAGCTGTTGTATATGCGTTTCAAACGCAATGAAAACGCGACCAAAACGCAACGTGTGAACGCGCCCTTAGGCTCTATTACTGGGGTCACTGGTAATACTGGGGTCACTGCAGTCTCTGCTCTCTCCACAGCCACTGGGGTCAGGTGTGAACAGGTGTGTACCGCAGGAGTCATTAACACTTTACTCTCTGGAGCAGACACAGTCGCTCCTTCACTCTGGGCCTGAACAGAACAAACTGGACCTTCAGGTGCCATTGATTTTGTTTTCACCTTTAACCCCTTGACAGTCTCTGAGCCCCTCACTGGGCGGCCCTGTGATACAATATCATACACAGTGTTACAGTTATTGCTCCTCCCCCTGGACCCCTGTGATACAATATCATACACAGTGTTACAGTCATTGCTCCTCCCCCTGGACCCCTGTGATACAATATCATACACAGTGTTACAGTCATTGCTCCTCCCCCTGGACCCCTGTGATACAATATCATACACAGTGTTACAGTCATTGCTCCTCCCCCTGGACCCCTGTGATACAATATCATACACAGTGTTACAGTCATTGCTCCTCCCCCTGGACCCCTGTGATACAATATCCTACACAGTGTTATAGGCATTGCTCCTCCCCCTGGACCCCTGTGATACAATATCATACACAGTGTTATAGTCATTGCTCCTCCCCCTGGACCCCTGTGATACAATATCATACACAGTGTTACAGTCATTGCAGTGGCTGATCACATCTTTCCTCTTTAACCCCTGTAGCCGGGTTTCCCTCCTTGTGTTCGGGGGCCAGTTCTGTACTTTATGGGGGGCTCCCATCTCCTTCATATGTCTCTCTCTCATGACCCTCAGATCTCGGATACAGTTATCCAGCCGCTCGCACTTCATTAATTTCATTTTACAATCTGCTTCAGTTTTTATTTCAGCGCGTAATCTGGAAATCTCCATCTCCTTCTTATAAATCACTTTATCACAGACTGGAGTACTCACAGCTGCAGCCGCCGTCACATTGTCTTCTCCAGAATATTCACCAGCAGCAGGGTGTAGGCCCCACTCCAAGCCAGGGACTGTCCTAGATGACCCAGCCCAGCTCCCCTCCCCGCCTCCTGGGTCTGAGGCCATGACTCCTCCCCACAGGGAGCTCAGCAACACACAACCTCCTCCACTGCCTGTATATCCTGTGTGAGAGGTAGTCACAGCCCCGCCCCCTGCCTGTATATCCTGTGTGAGAGGTAGTCACAGCCCCACCCCCTGCCTGTATATCCTGTGTGAGAGGTAGTCACAGCTCCGCCCCCTGCCTGTATATCCTGTGTGAGTGGTAGTCACAGCCCCACCCCCTGCCTGTATATCCTGTGTGAGAGGTAGTCACAGCCCCGCCCCCTGCCTGTATATCCTGTGTGATAGGTAGACACAGCCCCACCCCCTGCCTGTATATCCTGTGTGAGAGGTAGTCACAGCCCCGCCCCCTGCCTGTATATCCTGTGTGAGAAGTAGTCACAGCCCCGCCCCCTGCCTGTATATCCTGTTTGAGAAGTAGTCACAGCCCCGCCCCCTGCCTGTATATCCTGTGTGAGAGGTAGTCACAGCCCCGCCCCCTGCCTATATATCCTGTGTGAGAGGTAGTCACAGCCCCGCCCCCTGCCTGTATATCCTGTGTGAGAGGTAGTCACAGCCCCGCCCCCTGCCTATATATCCTGTGTGAGAGGTAGTCACAGCCCCACCCCCTGCCTGTATATCCTGTGTGAGAAGTAGTCACAGCCCCGCCCCCTGCCTGTATATCCTGTGTGAGAGGTAGTCACAGCCCCGCCCCCTGCCTGTATATCCTGTGTGAGAGGTAGTCACAGCCCCGCCCCCTGCCTGTATATCCTGTGTGAGAGGTAGTCACAGCCCCGCCCCCTGCCTGTATATCCTGTGTGAGAGGTAGTCACAGCCCCGCCCCCTGCCTGTATATCCTGTGTACTGAATGACCCCTCAGCAGCTTAAAACTCAGCATTCCCAATACACACGGAGACTCATGTTGGGTGGTGGAAAACCGGTCACAGTTTTACTCTTAGGTTATAAATATATAAAGCTCTTATAAAAATATAAAAAATCTCCAGAGATATAAACGGCTCGGAGTGCACTCCGGCTCCCAGATGACAAGTCGGCCAGACGAGCAAAGCCTCATATCCATCCTATCTCGGTTTCTCACTGACACCAGTAGCTCCCTGCAGCCCTACACGGAGCTGCGACCACCACCCGACAGGACAGCGCCTGCTCCACACCCTCCTGCAAACCTGGAGCTACGACCACCACCCGACAGGACAGCGCCTGCTCCACACCCTCCTGCAAACCTGGAGCTACGACCACCACCGCACAGGACAGCGCCTGCTCCACACCCTCCTGCAAACTTGGAGCTACGACCACCACCGCACAGGACAGCGCCTGCTCCACACCCTCCTGCAAACCTGGAGCTACGACCACCACCCGACAGGACAGCGCCTGCTCCACACCCTCCTGCAAACCTGGAGCTACGACCACCACCGCACAGGACAGCGCCTGCTCCACACCCTCCTGCAAACCTGGAGCTATGACCACCACCGCACAGGACAGCGCCTGCTCCACACCCTCCTGCAAACCTGGAGCTACGACCACCACCCGACTGGACAGCGCCTGCTCCACACCCTCCTGCAAACCTGGAGCTACGACCACCACCGCACAGGACAGCGCCTGCTCCACACCCTCCTGCAAACCTGGAGCTACGACCACCACCCGACAGGACAGCGCCTGCTCCACACCCTCCTGCAAACCTGGAGCTACGACCACCACCCGACAGGACAGCGCCTGCTCCACACCCTCCTGCAAACCTGGAGCTACGACCACCACCGCACAGGACAGCGCCTGCTCCACACCCTCCTGCAAACCTGGAGCTACGACCACCACCCGACAGGACAGCGCCTGCTCCACACCCTCCTGCAAACCTGGAGCTACGACCACCACCGCACAAGACAGCGCCTGCTCCACACCCTCCTGCAAACCTGGAGCTGCGACCACCACCGCACAGGGCAGCGCCTGCTCCACACCCTCCTGCAAACCTGGAGCTATGACCACCACCGCACAGGGCAGCGCCTGCTCCACACCCTCCTGCAAACCTGGAGCTACGACCACCACCGCACAAGACAGCGCCTGCTCCACACCCTCCTGCAAACCTGGAGCTACGACCACCACCGCACAGGGCAGCGCCTGCTCCACACCCTCCTGCAAACCTGGAGCTATGACCACCACCGCACAGGACAGCGCCTGCTCCACACCTTCCTGCAAACCTGGAGCTACGACCACCACCGCACAGGGCAGCGCCTGCTCCACACCCTCCTGCAAACCTGGAGCTATGACCACCACCGCACAGGACAGCGCCTGCTCCACACCCTCCTGCAAACCTGGAGCTATGACCACCACCGCACAGGACAGCGCCTGCTCCACACCCTCCTGCAAACCTGGAGCTATGACCACCACCGCACAGGACAGCGCCTGCTTAACACCTTCCTGCAAACCTGGAGCTACGACCACCACCGCACAGGGCAGCGCCTGCTCCACACCCTCCTGCAAACCTGGAGCTACGACCACCACCGGACAGGACAGCGCCTGCTCCACACCCTCCTGCAAACCTGGAGCTACGACCACCACCGGACAGCACAGCGCCTGCACCACACCCTCCTGCAAACCTGGAGCTATGACCACCACCGGACATGACAGCGCCTGCTCCACACCCTCCTGCAAACCTGGACCTACGACCACCACCGCACAGGACAGCGCCTGCTCCACACCCTCCTGCAAACTGGACAAAAATATATCGGTGCTGATATCCTTCAGGTGGAGCCGTCGGGCCTGAGCAGCGCAGAATTGTCACCCTCCAGCTCCTGATGGCGAATGACTACTCCACACTCACCATTCTAGCATTAACGGTGCGGCGGGCCGTCACCACCACCGCATCGTCCCTGGCCCCATGCCACACCCTGCGAGGAACAGTCTCTGACGGGGGGAGTGGCCGTGTGAGTGAAGAGCTCTGTACCACCGACCGCCACCAATATTGGGGCACAGCAAGGAAGGAAGTGGGGAGCCAAGGACCAGGCGAGTAAGCCCATAAAACAGGCCCATCTAGCAGGCAAGCCAGGCACACGCTCACAGAGCACCACAGAGCACCACAGAGCACCTGACATTCAGCAAGCAGAGGAGGAAGCCTGCCAGCCCCTGCAAGACACACCTGAGAGATGGAGTGTGGGCACACCAAAGTGTCACCTCCTGCTGAGGGAGGAGGGGGAGGACGAGTGCAGCATGCTGCCATTACAGCTACAACACAGCAGCAGCCCCCTCCCCCTCAGCAGCAGCTCTGAGGCCCCCTCCCCCTCCTCCCTCAGCAGCAGCTCTGAGACCCCCTCCTCCTCCTCCCTCAGCAGCAGCTCTGAGGCCCCTCCCCCTCCTCCCTCAGCAGCAGCTCTGAGGCCCCCTCCCCCTCCTCCCTCAGCAGCAGCTCTGAGGCCTCCTCCCCCTCCTCCCTCAGCAGTAGCCCTGAGGCCCCCTCCCCCTCCTCCCTCAGCAGCAGCTCTGAGGCCCCCTCCCCCTCCTCCCTCAGCAGCAGCCCTGAGGCCCCCTCCCCCTCCTCCCTCAGCAGCAGCCCTGAGGCCCCCTCCCCCTCCTCCCTCAGCAGCAGCCCTGAGGCCCCCTCCTCCCTCAGCAGCAGCCCTGAGGCCCCCTCCTCCCTCAGCAGCAGCCCTGAGGCCCCCTTCCCCTTCCCTCAGCAGCAGCCCTGAGGCCCCCTCCCCCTCCTCCCTCAGCAGCAGCTCTGAGGCCCCCTCCCCCTCCTCCCTCAGCAGCAGCCCTGAGGCCCCCTCCCCCTCCTCCCTCAGCAGCAACCCTGAGGCCCCCTCCCCCTCCTCCCTCAGCAGCAGCTCTGAGGCCTCCTCCCCCTCCTCCCTCAGCAGCAGCCCTGAGGCCCCCTCCCCCTCCTCCCTCAGCAGCAGCCCTGAGGCCCCCTCCCCCCTCAGCAGCAGCTCTGAGGCCCCCTCCTCCCTCAGCAGCAGCCCTGAGGCCCCCTCCCCCTCCTCCCTCAGCAGCAGCTCTGAGGCCCCCTCTCCCTCCTCCCTCAGCAGCTCTGAGGCCCCCTCCCCCTCCTCCCTCAGCAGCAGCTCTGAGGCCCCCCCCCTCCTCCCTCAGCAGCAGCCTAAGGCCCCCTCCCCCCTCAGCAGCCCTGAGGCCCCCTCCCCCCTCAGCAGCCCTGAGGCCCCCTCCCCCTCCTCCCTCAGCAGCAGCTCTGAGGCCCCCTCCCCCTCCTCCCTCAGCAGCAGCTCTGAGGCCCCCTCCCCCTCCTCCCCAGCAGCAGCCCTGAGGCCCCCTCCTCCCTCAGCAGCAGCCCTGAGGCCCCCTCCTCCCTCAGCAGCAGCCCTGAGGCCCCCTCCTCCCTCAGCAGCAGCCCTGAGGCCCCCTCCTCCCTCAGCAGCAGCTCTGAGGCCCCCTCCCCCTCCTCCCTCAGCAGCAGCTCTTAGGCCCCTCCCCCTCCTCCCTCAGCAGCAGCCCTGAGGCCCCTCCCCCTGCTCCCTCAGCAGCAGCCCTGAGGCCCCCTCCCCCTCCTCCCTCAGCAGCAGCTCTTAGGCCTCTCCCCCTCCTCCCTCAGCAGCAGCTCTTAGGCCCCTCCCCCTCCTCCCTCAGCAGCAGCCCTGAGGCCCCTCCCCCTGCTCCCTCAGCAGCAGCCCTGAGGCCCCCTCCCCCTCCTCCCTCAGCAGCAGCTCTTAGGCCTCTCCCCCTCCTCCCTCAGCAGCAGCTCTGAGGCCCCCCCCCTCCTCCCTCAGCAGCAGCCTAAGGCCCCCTCCCCCCTCAGCAGCCCTGAGGCCCCCTCCCCCCTCAGCAGCCCTGAGGCCCCCTCCCCCTCCTCCCTCAGCAGCAGCTCTGAGGCCCCCTCCCCCTCCTCCCTCAGCAGCAGCTCTGAGGCCCCCTCCCCCTCCTCCCCAGCAGCAGCCCTGAGGCCCCCTCCTCCCTCAGCAGCAGCCCTGAGGCCCCCTCCTCCCTCAGCAGCAGCCCTGAGGCCCCCTCCTCCCTCAGCAGCAGCCCTGAGGCCCCCTCCTCCCTCAGCAGCAGCTCTGAGGCCCCCTCCCCCTCCTCCCTCAGCAGCAGCTCTTAGGCCCCTCCCCCTCCTCCCTCAGCAGCAGCCCTGAGGCCCCTCCCCCTGCTCCCTCAGCAGCAGCCCTGAGGCCCCCTCCCCCTCCTCCCTCAGCAGCTCTGAGGCCCCCTCCCCCTCCTCCCTCAGCAGCAGCTCTGAGGCCCCCCCCTCCTCCCTCAGCAGCAGCCTAAGGCCCCCTCCCCCCTCAGCAGCCCTGAGGCCCCCTCCCCCCTCAGCAGCCCTGAGGCCCCCTCCCCCTCCTCCCTCAGCAGCAGCTCTGAGGCCCCCTCCCCCTCCTCCCTCAGCAGCAGCTCTGAGGCCCCCTCCCCCTCCTCCCCAGCAGCAGCCTGAGGCCCCCTCCTCCCTCAGCAGCAGCCCTGAGGCCCCCTCCTCCCTCAGCAGCAGCCCTGAGGCCCCCTCCTCCCTCAGCAGCAGCCCTGAGGCCCCCTCCTCCCTCAGCAGCAGCTCTGAGGCCCCCTCCCCCTCCTCCCTCAGCAGCAGCTCTTAGGCCCCTCCCCCTCCTCCCTCCGCAGCAGCCCTGAGGCCCCCTCCCCCTCCTCCCTCAGCAGCAGCTCTTAGGCCCCTCCCCCTCCTCCCTCAGCAGCAGCCCTGAGGCCCTTCCCCCTCCTCCCTCAGCAGCAGCTCTTAGGCCCCTCCCCCTCCTCCCTCAGCAGCAGCTCTTAGGCCCCTCCCCCTCCTCCCTCAGCAGCAGCCCTAAGGCCCCCTCCCCCTCCTCCCTCAGCAGCAGCCTGAGGCCCCCTCCCCCTCCTCCCTCAGCAGCAGCCTGAGGCCCCTCCCCCTCCTCCGTCAGCAGCAGCCCTGAGGCCCCCTCTCCCTCCTCCCTCAGCAGCTCTGAGGCCCCCTCCCCCTCCTCCCTCAGCAGCAGCTCTGAGGCCCCCCCCCTCCTCCCTCAGCAGCAGCCTAAGGCCCCCTCCCCCCTCAGCAGCCCTGAGGCCCCCTCCCCCCTCAGCAGCCCTGAGGCCCCCTCCCCCTCCTCCCTCAGCAGCAGCTCTGAGGCCCCCTCCCCCTCCTCCCTCAGCAGCAGCTCTGAGGCCCCCTCCCCCTCCTCCCCAGCAGCAGCCCTGAGGCCCCCTCCTCCCTCAGCAGCAGCCCTGAGGCCCCCTCCTCCCTCAGCAGCAGCCCTGAGGCCCCCTCCTCCCTCAGCAGCAGCCCTGAGGCCCCCTCCTCCCTCAGCAGCAGCTCTGAGGCCCCCTCCCCCTCCTCCCTCAGCAGCAGCTCTTAGGCCCCTCCCCCTCCTCCCTCAGCAGCAGCCCTGAGGCCCCTCCCCCTGCTCCCTCAGCAGCAGCCCTGAGGCCCCCTCCCCCTCCTCCCTCAGCAGCAGCTCTTAGGCCTCTCCCCCTCCTCCCTCAGCAGCAGCTCTTAGGCCCCTCCCCCTCCTCCCTCAGCAGCAGCCCTGAGGCCCCTCCCCCTGCTCCCTCAGCAGCAGCCCTGAGGCCCCCTCCCCCTCCTCCCTCAGCAGCAGCTCTTAGGCCTCTCCCCCTCCTCCCTCAGCAGCAGCTCTGAGGCCCCCCCCCTCCTCCCTCAGCAGCAGCCTAAGGCCCCCTCCCCCCTCAGCAGCCCTGAGGCCCCCTCCCCCCTCAGCAGCCCTGAGGCCCCCTCCCCCTCCTCCCTCAGCAGCAGCTCTGAGGCCCCCTCCCCCTCCTCCCTCAGCAGCAGCTCTGAGGCCCCCTCCCCCTCCTCCCCAGCAGCAGCCCTGAGGCCCCCTCCTCCCTCAGCAGCAGCCCTGAGGCCCCCTCCTCCCTCAGCAGCAGCCCTGAGGCCCCCTCCTCCCTCAGCAGCAGCCCTGAGGCCCCCTCCTCCCTCAGCAGCAGCTCTGAGGCCCCCTCCCCCTCCTCCCTCAGCAGCAGCTCTTAGGCCCCTCCCCCTCCTCCCTCAGCAGCAGCCCTGAGGCCCCTCCCCCTGCTCCCTCAGCAGCAGCCCTGAGGCCCCCTCCCCCTCCTCCCTCAGCAGCTCTGAGGCCCCCTCCCCCTCCTCCCTCAGCAGCAGCTCTGAGGCCCCCCCCTCCTCCCTCAGCAGCAGCCTAAGGCCCCCTCCCCCCTCAGCAGCCCTGAGGCCCCCTCCCCCCTCAGCAGCCCTGAGGCCCCCTCCCCCTCCTCCCTCAGCAGCAGCTCTGAGGCCCCCTCCCCCTCCTCCCTCAGCAGCAGCTCTGAGGCCCCCTCCCCCTCCTCCCCAGCAGCAGCCTGAGGCCCCCTCCTCCCTCAGCAGCAGCCCTGAGGCCCCCTCCTCCCTCAGCAGCAGCCCTGAGGCCCCCTCCTCCCTCAGCAGCAGCCCTGAGGCCCCCTCCTCCCTCAGCAGCAGCTCTGAGGCCCCCTCCCCCTCCTCCCTCAGCAGCAGCTCTTAGGCCCCTCCCCCTCCTCCCTCCGCAGCAGCCCTGAGGCCCCCTCCCCCTCCTCCCTCAGCAGCAGCTCTTAGGCCCCTCCCCCTCCTCCCTCAGCAGCAGCCCTGAGGCCCTTCCCCCTCCTCCCTCAGCAGCAGCTCTTAGGCCCCTCCCCCTCCTCCCTCAGCAGCAGCTCTTAGGCCCCTCCCCCTCCTCCCTCAGCAGCAGCCCTAAGGCCCCCTCCCCCTCCTCCCTCAGCAGCAGCCTGAGGCCCCCTCCCCCTCCTCCCTCAGCAGCAGCCTGAGGCCCCTCCCCCTCCTCCGTCAGCAGCAGCCCTGAGGCCCCCTCCCCCTCCTCCCTCAGCAGCAGCCCTGAGGCCCCCTCCCCCTCCTCCCTCAGCAGCAGCTCTGAGGCCTCCTCCCCCTCCTCCCTCAGCAGCAGCCCTGAGGCCCCCTCCCCCTCCTCCCTCAGCAGCAGCTCTGAGGCCCCCTCCCCCTCCTCCCTCAGCAGCAGCCTGAGGCCCCCTCCCCCTCCTCCCTCAGCAGCAGCCCTGAGGCCCCCTCCCCCTCCTCCCTCAGCAGCAGCTCTGAGGCCCCCTCCCCCTCCTCCCTCAGCAGCAGCTCTTAGGCCCCTCCCCCTCCTCCCTCAGCAGCAGCCTGAGGCCCCTCCCCCTCCTCCCTCAGCAGCAGCCCTGAGGCCCCCTCCCCCTCCTCCCTCAGCAGCAGCCCTGAGGCCCCCTCCCCCTCCTCCCTCAGCAGCAGCTCTGAGGCCCCCTCCCCCTCCTCCCTCAGCAGCAGCTCTGAGGCCCCCTCCCCCTCCTCCCTCAGCAGCAGCTCTTAGGCCCCTCCCCCTCCTCCCTCAGCAGCAGCTCTTAGGCCCCTCCCCCTCCTCCCTCAGCAGCAGCCCTGAGGCCCCTCCCCCTCCTCCCTCAGCAGCAGCTCTTAGGCCCCTCCCCCTCCTCTCTCAGCAGCAGCCCTGAGGCCCCTCCCCCTCCTCCCTCAGCAGCAGCTCTGAGGCCCCCTCCCCCTCCTCCCTCAGCAGCAGCTCTACTACAAGCCCTGCTAAGCAGAAGCTAAAACAGCACACTACTAGCCTGGAAAATGAGGTGAGCTGAATCGTGAATGGACCGGGTAAGTAAATCTGCCCCATTAAGGTAGTTCCTCCGCCGTCCACCAGGTGGCGCTGCTGCGCTGAAACGCATCGGAACGCACTGGAGTTCACCGAGCCGGGCTGAGTGAAGGTAAGTGCAAGCTCTGCGACAGATTTTTTTTTAAATGCGGTGGTTTTTCCAAATCAGTTGGCCACGCCCCCCCGATTTCCGTCACGTGCACGCCGGCGCCGATGCGCCACAATCCGATCGCGTGCGCCAAATCCTGGGGCAATTCAGGGGAAATCGGTGCAAATCGGAAATATTCGGGTAACACGTCGGGAAATCGTGAATCGGGCCCTTAGTAAATGACCCCCATTGAGTTTCTTGAAAGGCAAAACAAAAATCACTCCACACCTTCACTAAGTGAAGCGCTCAGCAATGCTACAATCCATCTGCGCAATTTATTACAAGATAATACAATATTACTCCCAAGATCATAAAGCTGGAGCACTTCTAGCACGTAAAACAACGTAACCCAGCCTAGTACAGGGGACAAAGAGCCGGCCCCAGCCTACTACAGGGGACAAAGAGCCGGCCCCAGCCTACTACAGGGGACAAAGAGCCGGCCCCAGCCTACTACAGGGGACAAAGAGCCGGCCCCAGCCTACTACAGGGGACAAAGAGCCGGCCCCAGCCTACTACAGGGGACAAAGAGCCGGCCCCAGCCTACTACAGGGGACAAAGAGCCGGCCCCAGCCTACTACAGGGGACAAAGAGCCGGCCCCAGCCTAGTACAGGGGAAAAGAGCCGGCCCCAGCCTAGTACAGGGGACAAAGAGCCGGCCCCAGCCTACTACAGGGGACAAAGAGCCGGCCCCAGCCTACTACAGGGGAAAAGAGCCGGCCCCAGCCTACTACAGGGGACAAAGAGCCGGCCCCAGCCTACTACAGGGGACAAAGAGCCGGCCCCAGCCTACTACAGGGGACAAAGAGCCGGCCCCAGCCTACTACAGGGGACAAAGAGCCGGCCCCAGCCTACTACAGGGGACAAAGAGCCGGCCCCAGCCTACTACAGGGGACAAAGAGCCGGCCCCAGCCTACTACAGGGGACAAAGAGCCGGCCCCAGCCTAGTACAGGGGACAAAGAGCCGGCCCCAGCCTACTACAGGGGACAAAGAGCCGGCCCCAGCCTACTACAGGGGACAAAGAGCCGGCCCCAGCCTACTACAGGGGACAAAGAGCCGGCCCCAGCCTACTACAGGGGACAAAGAGCCGGCCCCAGCCTACTACAGGGGACAAAGAGCCGGCCCCAGCCTACTACAGGGGACAAAGAGCCGGCCCCTAGAGATATGGCTCATGCATTCATGGATCACTACTCCAAATGATAGAATTCATCTCCAAACAACAGAGGATAGAAATACAAGTGTAGACGATCTACGTATCCCAGAAATGTCTGAGCTCCCCCACAACTGAAAACCATCACATGTCTCCCTGCCAACAAAACCCCAGGCCCTGACGGCCGACCAGGAGCCGACTATAAAAAATAGTCAAAAATTCTCTCACCCCACCCGCTCGGAATATACACCCTCGCAGCACAAAAGGGGGGGAAGTCACAGTATAAAACAGCCAACACCCGCCTGTCACTGCCACGGTCCGTGCTGCCACCAATCGCGGCAGTTAACCTGTTAAGCGCCGCAGTCGATCCAGACCGCGGCACATAACATACCGTTATATGGGCGCCGCCATCTTGGATGTCCGATCACCGCCCCCTGGAATGTCATCGGAGGGCGGCGATCGGTTGCTATGGCAGCCTAGAGTTTCATTGAGACTCGTAGGCTTGCCATGTGCAATGATTTCTAATAGCCACCAGAGGGCAGGCTATTAGAAATCATTGTAAAATTGCTATATACTGCAATACCGTAGTATTGCAGTATATAGTATTAGCAATCGGACCCTGCAGGGTTAAATTACCCTGGAGGATCTTAAATAATGGTACAAAAAAATTAATAAAATATGAAAAAATAGTAAAAAAAGTAAAAGTTTAAACCCCCCCTTTCCCTAGAACTGATATAAATATAAATAAACAGTAAAAATCCTAAACACATTCGGTATCATCGCGTCCCAAAAATGTCCGATTTATCAAAATATATTAGCAAATTTTTCCTGGCGTTTAACCCCGGAACGGAAATTGGCGCCCAAAGTCGAAAATGTCACTTTTTTGCCATTTTGAAAAATATAAAAAAATTCTATAAAAAGTGATCAAAAGCCCAAACAGTCCTCGTAATGGTAGCATTAAAAACGTCATCAAAAGTCGCAAAAAATGACACCACCCGCAGCTCCGTGCACTGAAGTATGAAAAAGTTATTAGCGCCAGAACATGGCAAAATGAAGAATTTTTTTTTTTTTGTACAGAAGGTTTTAATTTTTTTAAATGTATGAAAACATTATAAAACCTGTACAACCTTGGTATCCTCGTGATCGCACCGAACCAAAGAATAAAGTAGACATGTGATTAGTGGCGCTCAGTGAAAGACGTAAAATCCAAGCCCACAAGAAAATGGCGCAAATGCGTTTTTTCATCATTTTCACTGCATTCTGAATTTTTTTCCCGCTTCCCAGTACACGGCATGGAATAATAAATACCATCACTATGAAGTGCATTTTGTTACGCAGAAAACAAGCCCAAACACAGCTCTTTACATGGAGAAATAAAAAAGTTGCAGATTTTTGAAGGTGGGGAGTGAAAAATTAAAATGCAAAAACGAAAAAGGTCCACGTCCCTAAGGGGTTAAATGAAGATATAAAAATCTATGCTAAACTGCGAGCTAATGGCCGTAAAGAAACCCTACATGTTTGAATTGCTCCAGATGAAGCAGGATTAACCCCTTCTAGGCGAGCGTCCGATGACACAAGACGGGTCGTAAACCTCCTACAACATTGCGAAATACGTAGAACCACAGCCGCGTTTATCACTGTCGGCGCCGAAAAGACGTTTGACGGAGTAAATTGGGAATATGCAGGGATTTGGGAGGGAATAACTTCACGGCTATAACAGCCCTAGATCCTTACCCATCGGCCACAGTATTTGTTAACGGAAGATTAACCCTTACAAACGGGACAAGACAGGGGTGTCCCCTGCCCCCCATCATATCTATATTATCTATTGAGCCCTCAGCCACGCGCGCATACACACAGGACACTTGCCGATGATATCATTCTTTTTCCCACTGATCTTAATTACTCCCTTAAAGGGCACCTACCACCCTGATTACTCCCTTAAAGGGCACCTACCACCCCGATTACTCCCTATAAAGGGCACCTACCACCCCGATTACTCCCTATAAAGGGCACCTACCACCCCGATTACTCGCTATAAAGGGCACCTACCACCCCGATTACTCGCTATAAAGGGCACCTACCACCCCGATTACTCCCTATAAAGGGCACCTACCACCCCGATTACTCGCTATAAAGGGCACCTACCACCCCGATTACTCCCTATAAAGGGCACCTACCACCCTGATTACTCCCTATAAAGGTAGAAGGGGTGGTAGGTGGATGGATGGGACGTGAGGAGAGACCTTTTTTGGGCTAATCCTCACGTCCCGGGTGTCTTTTAGAAAACTTTATTGCATGTATATGCGGCTACTGGGGCGTGGAGTAGCCGGACATGAAGCTACTAGTCGCGACTACTCCATGCCCCAGGAGCCACGTTACTCCGCCTACCAGGTAATCTTTGTCGCGCAGCTCCTGGTAGTTGCGTGCCCTCGTCCGGGTCCCCTGCGTTCTGCGCAGAATGCAGGACTTTGGCTGCGCGGCTGCGGCTCCGGGGTCGGAGCTACTGCGCATGCACAGAAGGCCAAAGATGCCGGCAATTTAGACAGCAAACACTTTACGTAGATGCTCCTCACACCAAGAAACCATCACAAAAACTCGCGTCAGATGCTATTTTACTCCTTCACGTTTAAACAAAATGTTTCCTCCAGTGTGTTGGAGAAACTGGGCGGCAGAGGTTCCCTTCTACATGTTCCCGGTTTACATGTTAAGCCTTTGAATGATATGCAATATAATATCCGGTTGTATTATTAATGCCATACAGAACATATCCATGCAAACTAAACCTGTACCAAGGCCGAGAGAGACCAAGCCACAAGACTCAAGGGGATGGACTGTAAATACAATTGAAACAACCTGCTTTGGCTAAGACAAGAATCCCAATGTACACATTTTTATGTTGGAATATTATATGTATGTTTATGAAAAAATAAATAAAAACAAGTAAAAAAAAAAAAAAAGAACAATCTGTGACCATACCAGCACCACCTCAGGGATATAGGCCGATATGTGCTCCGGATCAGTCCGCATTAATGTCCGGAGCTCAGCCCCCTTCAGGAAACATAAATCGTTACCCCCAGCATGGATAACTAAGACAACCGCTCCCAGGGGGGACCTGCTGATCTCCAGCGCCTCCGGGAGCACCTGAACCCACTTCAGGCCACAAATTCCTGCTGAAAACCCAATTGTCGACCCCCGTGGCCGATAAGCAGCGTATTGGCCCTTCCATATAATGCAGGAATGCCCGATAAACCACACAGCCGGGCGAAGAGATCCCTGAGAACCTGAAAAACAAAGACCCACATTAAAGCAAATCAGGGCCGACGTAACGGGCAAAGCAAGAAGATCGCCACCTCCCAATCTGCATCACAACAGCATCCGGCAGACCTAACCGCTTCTGTAGCTGCCCCAATACGACAAGAGTGCCTACCGTAAGATCCCACAGCAGCGCCCCCTCCAGACATCACTGAAAAACGGATCTAAACTGATAAACAGTAAACTGTGAGCCATCGGCATGAGATAAGTAATGTTGTCCAGGACAAGACAAATCCCCATAAGCCTGCGAAAGGGCAACCGGACACACAGAGCCAAGCACGGCCAACCAGCGCACCCATGTGCTCCCAACCATAAGGGTCCATTTTCAACCTGCTCACCCAAATCCTCAAACACCTGGGGCCAGGACAAACCTCTCCCCGCATTAAACCTTGTAAGAGACACCGGGCGTCTACCCTCCCCAGGCATGTTCTCCCAATACCAGCCCTCACGAATAAAGAAGGATTTGGTGACATCCCCGGCTAACCTCTGTTGGGCAACCCCACCCAATACCCCCAAGTCCCTGAGGGACAACTGATACTGGCGAGTAACATCGACTCTAATGGCCAAAGAGCCTCCCACATCCAAAGAGCTGTTGCCAAGGAACACCAAGCATCCCATGCCTTACCATACTGCTGCCAAGTGGAAGGTGCCAAAGACGACCGCACCTTGGCCATCATACGTGGATCAGGCCCCACAGGAAATCCAAGTGCATACGAAAATTCTGAAAATCAAAACGAGACAGTGGATCAGCAATAACATTCTCCACTCCCTTCACATGCCGAGCACCGAAGAGGATATGGAATTCCAAACAGCGCAACACCAGATGACAAAGGAGGGAAAGAACTGGCAGAGAGGAGGAAGACAATTTATTGATACAATAATCCCCCCCCCCCCCCCCACATTATCAGTGCAAAAACAAATCCGCCTGTCATCAAAGGACTCCCCCGAAGCTCAACAGCCACGACTATTGGAAACGGCTCCAAAAGAGTCAGGTTACGAGTAAGACCAGACTCGACCCATGAAACTGACCTCTCACCGGAACACCAAGCCTCTCCGAAGACGGCCCCAAAGCCGGCGCTGCCAGCCGCATCAGTAACGAGAGATAACTCTGCCTTATCAACCTCCTCCTGCTGCCAACAAGTTCTACCAATATAGGACAGCAGACATTGTCGCCAGACCCGCAAATTGCCCCGCATTGGAGCCAAGATACGGATGTGGTGAGAGGGGTGAAAACCCCTCTGGTGGCAAGGGAAAGACATCTAGAAATACCGCGGCCAGTAGGCATGATGTGACAGGCGGAACCATGGCAGGACTAATGAAAATCCTCCAGGTAATGGGGACGGAACCAAAACCAATTTCCTAACACAACACCCACTCCAAGAAAGAACAAAATCACTCAAAATACCCGCAGGAAATCGAGCACCACATGGGAAGACAAAAGTAATACTTATCATCAACACTACGACCTGGAAGGTGATAACACTCCGTGGGGACAGGTAAGTGCCGGAAAGAGGACTCAATGTCCGACTTATCCATTAGCGCCGCCCCGCACGGCCCGCTTTCTGCAGAAGATATCCAGTGTGAGAGGTAGTCACAGCTGTCTCTGAGTCCTGTGTATAACATAGTGCCACACCCCTGACAATGCAAGGCAAGGCAAAGGCAAGGTGGTAGTTATGAATAGCGCCCTCTCCTGGTCAGGATCTATATGGTAAACCTGCACAACTCACCCAGAGGATAATGCAGGGAGAACTTAGTGATTGCAGATGTAGCCAGTGCCTGGTAAGGCAACAGTTAATACTGTGAGATGTGATTGTCCCATTATGTTCTTGTAAAGCAAGCTGGAAGCTGATTGGAGGAGTGCAACCACCTGACCAGGGGAGTATATAAACTCCTGCTGGGTGGGCACACATGGTCTTAGTCTGCAGTGAGTTTAGTGAGAGTGAGCAGCACATGTCAGTGTCCTATTACCAGGAACCACAGGAGCCTCAGGCCATCGCCTGGCACCCAGGGCAAGTCAAGAGACTTAAACCCAGAGCTGAGATCCACCACCTAGACTCAGCTCCATCCCTACCAGCCCAGCCTCCATCTACTACAAGGCTGCGTGTAACCTTCCTGCGGACCGACTTTCCATGACTCTTCCAGCTTGAGAATCTGTTGCTATCGTTTGACCATTGCCACCTGCTGTTCAAAGAACTGTGAGTTATTTTGCACAACGTTTCCTCCGTCTGATCCCTGGATACGGCTGTTACCACCACGGGCTCCCCATCCATTAACCAGGGACTTATTTTACAGACACTCAGGGGTAGAAGGTAGAACGTCTACCTTCTACAGTCCTGGCCATAACACCCTGGATATGAAGGTTCTTGTACTAAGGGTTAATTTCTGGTCACAAAATGAGAATACAAAATGTATTATCCTCTTTGACCTCCTCCACACAAGACTCAACCTATCAGAGAGATCCATGACCCCCCATAACATCTCACAAATGTCCCCCTGAGATGGTGGGGTCATCACTGACCATCAGAGGCAAGAAGACATTCACACTGCCCGAGTCATGTAATTAACCCTTCTGCGGCACGGCCACATTACAGTATGAGGCTCCGCCCCATGACCTGCGTCGCTTTATACGGTTATAACTTTTGAACACTTTAACTAATGAAAGCGATTTTAAGATATTTTTTTCGTGGTAAATTTTGGCCGATAAGTTTTGCATTTAGTTGTTTTCAAGATGGAAACTAACATGGAGGACGACGTGTCTGGAGAAGACGACCTCAGTCACCGCGATGTGATGAAGCTTCCGCAGTTATCACCCATTATCCGGACACGCGTCACATCCTAAAAGTCGGGTCTGGTCACTAAGAGGCGGAGATAAAGGGGTTAAATTTGTTTAGCATCTATACTCTGTTCTTTGTATATTAGATCCGTGTCCTGACACCTCGGGCCGGCTGCAGGGATCTTAGTGGTAACGTCTTATATTTCAGCCATTATGAGGGGTCACGACCTCCAGAAAGTGACTTTAATTCACCCATCCACTGGTGAATAAAGCACAAACTTTTCTTCATCCATAGGGGTGATCTATAGGGCATATCTATAGGGACATCTACAAGGACATCTATAGGGGGTCATCTGCCGGGGCATCTATAGGACATATCTATAGGGGACCTATACATGGACATCTATAGGAGATATCTATAGGGGACACAGGTCGGGCTCTGATCTGAGGGCTTTCAGGGATAAGTGATCTGAGGGCATTTCCACAGCACACATGACCCGGGACACTTATCAGATCGGACCCTGCAGCTCGGGGAGGTTCCTGATGGTTAATGATTGATGACACCAGATAACAACAGCTCTGATCTCCTGGTCCTGGGGGGACCCTGCATGGAGCCAGGACTGAGGTAAGGTCTCCTGTGACCTGTGGGCTGCAGAGACCATATAGAAAACCATCCTGTCTGTATGATCTGAGCTATAAGGGCCCCAGAGTCACTCTATATGGGGTGTATACAGGGACATTCTATATGGGGTGTATAGAGGGGTCTATACGGGGACATTCTATATGGGGTGTATAGAGGGGTCTATACGGGGACATTCTATATGGGGTGTATAGAGGGGTCTATACGGGGACATTCTATATGGGGTGTATAGAGGGGTCTATACAGGGACATTCTATATGGGGTGTATAGAGGGGTCTATACAGGGACATTCTATATGGGGTGTATAGAGGGGTCTATACAGGGACATTCTATATGGGGTGTATAGAGGGGTCTATACAGGGACATTCTATATGGGGTGTATAGAGGGGTCTATACGGGGACATTCTATATGGGGTGTATAGAGTGGTCTATACAGGGTCATTCTATATGGGGTGTATAGAGGGGTCTATACGGGGACATTCTATATGGGGTGTATAGAGGGGTCTATACAGGGGCAGCCTATATGGGGTGTATAGAGGGGTCTATACGGGGACATTCTATATGGGGTGTATAGAGGGGTCTATACAGGGGCAGTCTATATGGGGTGTATAGAGGGGTCTATACAGGGACATTCTATATGGGGTGTATAGAGGGGTCTATACGGGGACATTCTATATGGGGTGTATAGAGGGGTCTATACAGGGGCAGTCTATATGGGGTGTATAGAGGGGTCTATACAGGGACATTCTATATGGGGTGTATAGAGGGGTCTATACAGGGGCAGTCTATATGGGGTGTATAGAGGGGTCTATACAGGGGCAGTCTATATGGGGTGTATAGAGGGGTCTATACAGGGGCAGTCTATATGGGGTGTATAGAGGGGTCTATACAGGGGCAGTCTATATGGGGTGTATAGAGGGGTCTATACAGGGACATTCTATATGGGGTGTATAGAGGGGTCTATACAGGGTCAATCTATATGGGGTGTATAGAGGGGTCTATACAGGGGCAGTCTATATGGGGTGTATAGAGGGATCTATACAGGGACATTCTATATGGGGTGTATAGAGGGGTCAATACAGGGTCATTCTATATGGGGTGTATAGAGGGGTCTATACAGGGACATTCTATATGGGGTGTATAGAGGGGTCTACACAGGGGCAGTCTATATGGGGTGTATATAGGTGGAGCTATACAGGGTCATTCTATATGGGGTGTATAGAGGGGTCTATACAGGGACATTCTATATGGGGTGTATAGAGGGGTCTATACAGGGGCAGTCTATATGGGGTGTATAGAGGGGTCTATACAGGGACATTCTATATGGGGTGTATAGAGGGGTCTATACAGGGGCAGTCTATATGGGGTGTATAGAGGGGTCTATACAGGGACATTCTATATGGGGTGTATAGAGGGGTCTATACAGGGGCAGTCTATATGGGGTGTATAGAGGGGTCTATACGGGGACATTCTATATGGGGTGTATAGAGGGGTCTATACAGGGGCAGTCTATATGGGGTGTATAGAGGGGTCTATACAGGGACATTCTATATGGGGTGTATAGAGTGGTCTATACAGGGACATTCTATATGGGGTGTATAGAGGGGTCTATACAGGGGCAGTCTATATGGGGTGTATAGAGGGGTCTATACGGGGACATTCTATATGGGGTGTATAGAGGGGTCTATACAGGGACATTCTATATGGGGTGTATAGAGGGGTCTATACGGGGACATTCTATATGGGGTGTATAGAGGGGTCTATACAGGGACATTCTATATGGGGTGTATAGAGGGGTCTATACAGGGACATTCTATATGGGGTGTATAGAGGGGTCTATACAGGGTCGTTCTATTTGGGGTGTATAGAGGGGTCTATACAGGGTCGTTCTATTTGGGGTGTATATAGGTGGAGCTATACAGGGTCATTCTATTTGGGGTGTATAGAGGGGTCTATATGGGGTCATTCTATTTGGGATGTGATTATAGGCTATGGATCTATATGACGTATATAGTGTGGGGATCTAAACATACTCCATTTATATGAGGTGCATATAGGGGTCTATGCAGTGACCTTCTATTTGGGGTGTATAGAGATTTCCCAGCAGATGTGACCCCATATTTGGGTGAGATGTAACTGGAGTGTGGAGCGTCCCTACGGCTGAATATTTCTACTGATTGTTCATTATGTTTAGGAACTTTTGTGCATTATGGAGGATGAGAGCAACGAACTGAACCTGATCCCCAGCACAGCCGCCCAGGATGGGGTCACACCGGCCCCCCAGAAGAAGAAGGCGGCGTCCTGCTGTGATTCCCTAAAGGTAACCCCATGTGACCCTCAGAGGGATGAGACACAACCCCGGGAGGTTTGCTGCAGATAAGAGGATGACAGAGGGGGAAAGGGCCAGATTTCCAAAGCCACAAGTAACTATTTACCCCCCCTCCAATCCTACACCCCTTCCTCATGAACGTCTTTCCCATTTCCACACCAACTCCAGGAACCCCCAACTAATGAAATCCTGCACCCATCTCCCAGGAAACTCTCACCCAATCCTGCACTACTCCCCCTGGAACCCCCAACCAATCCGATCTGACCCCCTGACCACTGTGTTACTGTTGTAGGTGTCCCCTGTAAACTACTCCCTATGCTCCTCACGACCCTCGAATATCTGCCTTGCGACCATTCCTATCAACCACCGTCACCATCTATATTATCACCTACTTGTTCCTCTTCATGTTGGATCGGGGTCCTGTGGACCCACCATAGACCCCATTGTTCTGTGGACCCCAAAGACCCCATTGTAGTGTACCAGCCTCAGATCACTTATGGTTGGCTGAAGCGGGTTTAGCCTGTTCTCTTATGCTGCCTTAAGGTGCACTTTGATTTTGGAGTCCCCCTGATTTTACATCTTTCCAATTGCTTTCCTTTTGCTTCCACTAATTGCCAGTACCATAGACCTATTGCTGCAGAACCCAGGCTGGTGATTGGTTGGTGCCCTAGGAATCCCCAAAACAGAGTTTTTAAATTCTCTCTGTCTGGATTTCTAGGTCTTTTTCTGAGCTCCTGTGTAGAGACAGGACTAAGTCACTGTGCTTTGTGTCTCTGTGTGCTAATACCAGGGCGACTGCCACCTTGCTGCCCAAGCAGAAGAGACAATCTGGCTCCTACCACCACTGGACTAGGGCTAAGGTACTTGACAAGGCTCGGGGTCAGTGGAGCACCAGGAGGATATTGCTGAGAGAAGCGGTTCAAGACGACTGGCTTCAGGAGGGAGACATGGAAGGAGTTCAGGATGTGGATAGATGGAGGAAGGCGGAGTTTGTAGACAACTGGGATGATGCGCTTGATTACTTCAAAAGGCCCAAGCTTGTAGCTAGGTATCTTTAGCCGGATATATCTGGAAGATAACCACACCTTGTCACCTGGAGAGAAGACAAGAGGAGTCCGACGCTTCTTGTCAGCCTGGTGCGGTCTGTGGCTCAGAGAAGAGACTGACGGGTCCGGTCCCAAATAGATTTGAGGTCCTGCACCAGATCCTCTACCTCAGGAACATCAGACAGAGTAGACAGTGGAAGAGGAGGACAAGGGATTTATCAGTACACCACAAAGAAAGGAGCTGCCCAGCAGACCCAGAGTCCAGGGAGTTATAGGAAAACTCGGCCCATGGTAGCAGTTCAGCCCAGTTACCCTGACGGGCTAAGATGAAGTTGGGGAGGTAACAGGCCAAAGTCTGCTTCACCCTTATTACTTGACCATTTGACTGAGGGTGGTAGGCAGAAGAAAAGTCCAGATTAACTTGCAGCTGGTTACACAAGGAGCGCCAGAACTTGGACACAAACTGGACCCCCGGTTGGACACGATGTGCAGCGGAAGTCCATACAGCTGGAAGATAGGCTGTAAGAACAAACTGGCAAGCCATGGAGAAGACGGAGAACCTGAAAGGGTAAGAAAATGGGACATCTTGGAAAACCGGTCAATCACCACCCAGAGGACAGTATTGACAGAGGAGAGAGGAGGATCAGTGACAAAGTCCATTGACACGTGAGACCATGGGAGACTGGGTATTGGCAGCGGAAGTAACAGTCCAGCCAGTTTGCGGGCACAGGAGGAGCAGGATTCCTTGAATCCCGGACATCTTTGACCAGGTCAGGCCACCAGTTGTAGCGGGAGATGGACCCATGGAACGTTGTACCCCTGGGTGCCCAGGCAGTCGCAAAGAATGTCCTCAAGACAGAATCCTCTTCCGGAGTGCTGGTCTGACATATGTCTTAACGGTTGATAGCTGCCGTAGATCCACTGGAGCTGCAACAACAAGTTGTCCAGGATAGATGATATGCCGAGGAACTGGCTCTTCTCCAACAACATCCAAAGCACGGCACAGTGCATCAGCCTTGATAGAACAATGACCAACGGGCTTGCCTAGGATTTAGAAGCTGAGCTGTCTGGAGGTACAGAAGGTTCTGTGGTCAGTGTAAGCACAAACGGGATGAAGAGCTCCCTCCAGTACATACCGCCATTCTTTCAAAGCGAGCTTGATGGCTAACCGTTCTCTGTCACCAATAGGGTGATTTCTCTCTGCGTAAAAAAGTCCTTCAAAAGAAGCCGCATGTGAGAGTTCGGCCCGTAGGCCCTTTCTGGATGAGCACTGCTCCAGCTCCTACGGAGGATGCATCCACCTTAAGATGAAAGGGTTTCACTGTGTGATAATGTGTTTAAAGTTCGCAAAACCCAGGAACAACTGTATGTCCAGTAGAACTTCTGGGTGTGGCCAATGCAGTCTGTTTAGCAGGATCCGCCTAGAGATCTCTGTCGGAGATTATGTAGCCGTAGAATGGAAGGCTGCATTGGTGAAATTGACATTTCTCTAGTTCGGCATAGAGACGGTTAGTCTGGAAGCGGCCAAGAATTTGCCGTAAGTGGGACTGATGGGTCTCAGGGTCTGGGGAGAACACCAAGATGTTGTCTAGGTAGACCACAATGCCAAATACAGTAGATCTCTGAAGATGTCATTCACAAATTCATGGAAGACAGCAGGAGCATTACACAGTCCAAATGGCATCACAAGATACTCGAAATGTCCATCACGAGTGTTAAAACGCTGTCTTCCACTCATCACCCTTTCGGATCTGGATGAGATTGTAGGCCACCCGAAGATCCAGCTTGGAGAACTCCTTGGAACCACGCAGCCAGTCAAAGAATTCAGTAATCAATGGCAGGGGGTAGCATTTTTTAACCGTGACCTTGTTCAGCCTGCTATAGTCTATTCAGGGGTGCGGAGCCATCCTTCTTGGTTACAAAAATAACCCTGCACCAGCTGGAGAGGAGGACTTGTGTATTAACCCTCTTTGCAGGTTCTCTTTGATGTACTTGGACGTGGCAGCCGTCTCAGGGACAGAGAGAGGGTACACAGGGCTTCTAGGAGGAGAGGCGCCCAGCAGGAGATCCACTGGGTAATCATAGGGACGATGCGGTGGCAAATTCTCTGCCTGTACCGGTAATATGCTGGCAGACCCTCCAGAGAGTTGGGAGACACAGAAGAAGTCAGGACAGGTAGAGGTATCACCATTCAGCGTGAGCAACATTCGGATCCCCAGCACAGGATCTCCCCAGTCTTCCAGTTAAGGGTCAGGGCGTGAAATTGCAACCATGGAAGACCCAGGAAAAGAGATGAAGTGGAGTGTGGCAGAACATAGAAGAACAGTCTTTCCTTGTGAAGAGCTCCAACTGATCGGAGAGAAGCTGACCGATGACCGAGGAAATAACAAGAGGCTTCTCAAGAGGAACCACCGGAATGTTATGCAGGGAGACCAGAGCGGCATCCACAAAGTTCCCCATAGAACCAGAGTCCAAGAAGGCTGAGACTTGCACAGGAGTGTGGGTACCGACACTGAAGAGCACACGGACAGTCAAGCATGGAGAATCTGTATTCACACCTAGGGACGCTTCTCCCAAGAGCCCTAGGTGCTGGCGTTTCCCAGACTTTGGGGATGGACAGGACAAGCCCCAGTGAAGCTTCAGACTGGCACAGTACAAGGCGGGATTCTCCTGGCAACATCTGGAACGTTCCTTGGCAGAGAGACGGACTTTGTCCACTTGCATAGGCTCCTCTGCAGACTGAGAGGCCGGAGGCTGGAGCGGCAGTTGGAAGGCAGGAGCCAGGCGAGGAATACGTTGAGTCTGGGCTTGCTGATGCTCCTGATGCAACTCCTCAGCACACTCCATGAACCGCACGTCTATCCGAGAGGCCAGGGATATGAGACCACACAGAGTAGCTGGCAGATCACGGGTAGGCCAATGCATCTTTAACTTGGGATGATAGTCCCTTTTTAAATGTTACGGAAAGGGCTCGGACGCCAGGGTAGCCGCTGGAGCCTGAGCCTCGTGCTGGCCCTTTAAATATTCGAGAAGCGCCCTAGGGAGCGGGGACGCACACACGGCCTAGCCGGTACGGGAGCAGGAGCTTGGAGAGGTGAGTGCGGGCCCGGGGGAAGCAGGGCCACGGAGAGGGGCATGGTTGTGCCCGCGATCCATGACATTGATGATGGTGACAACCGTGACAGTACTCAGCTATATTCCTGGATCTACATCCAACCAATCCAAAGCCTTGTGTGTGTCTGCAATAAGGACCGTTACAGCCAGTTATCTGCTGCCGCCTTTATAATACTTGCGTCCTTTACTATAGTGCATATTCCCCGTCTTCTTACATCTCCCTGCTGTCTCTGATGGGTGTTGACCAAGCCTATTCACCTGGACCAAGCCACCTGTAATTTGACTCTGGTGCTAGAGCGCACTAAAGGCCAGTCACTCCAGTCCCTGAGAATCCAGCTGCCCCCACACAGCAGTTAGACCCTGATGGGGTTACATTGCACCATCATCCTTTTCCTTTTTATTGACATAATCTTCGCCACAATCCTCCTCCTCATCTTTCTCCCGACTTCTTCCTCTTCATCCTCATCTTCATCTTCTTCCTCTCCTTCACAGATCTTTTTCTTCGCTCTCTGCTTCACTTACTTCACCAAGGCGTTCTCGGCAAGTCACATGAAGAGCTCCATCACGCAGATTGAGCGACGCTTTGACCTTTCCTCTTCTACGGTTGGGTTTGTGGATGGAAGCTTTGAATATGGTGAATACGACTTCCTCTCATTTTCGTTGTGATTTTTTTATTTATCTTAAACCTTTTTTTCTGCACACAGGAAACCTTATGGTCATCGTCTTTGTCAGTTACTTTGGGGCGAAGCTTCACAGACCGCGGATTATCGCCGCCGGCTGCTTTGTGATGGCGTTAGGCAGTTTCCTTTCAGCCATGCCGCACTTCTTCATGGGGCCGTATGTACCGCGCCATCGCACAGCGTAATATTCTGACCACGTCCCCAGTGTGGTCCTCACCCCATGATTGTCTATTCACAGTTATAAATATGAAACAGTGAGGTCACATGTAGCTCCGCTCAACAATCTAACAGGCTCCGCCGACAGCATCTCTCCATGTCTGGCCAACAGGACACTGACCGAGGACATCAGACCGGGTAAGAAAATGGAGCAAGGGAAAACTAACATGACCAGCAGATGGTGTAGTGAATAGCGACAGCTACATGAGTCTGTTGTGTTTTTAGCAGAGTGTGTAAAGGAGACAAGCTCACACATGTGGGTTTACGTCATGGTCGGGAATATGCTACGAGGAATCGGAGAGACGCCCATTATTCCTCTTGGGGTCTCCTACATCGATGACTTTTCTGACCCAGGAAATACTCCCCTCTACATAGGTAACGATGATGTCATAGGTCAGTAGATGTCAGGAGTGGGAAGAGCCCAGGGTTGGACATTCCTACTTCTCAATCATGGGACCTCCCCCGAGGAGCTGGTGTTATGTAGGAGGCTCCTTATGAGACGGTTGTTGGGTTTATTTGCTGCTCTTCATCCCCTTATAATTAGGCTTTACCCCTCTGTTCTCTTCTCCCCCAGCTTGTCTGCACACTGTGGCGATGTTTGGACCAATAGTCGGCTTCATGCTTGGTTCATATTTCGCAAAACTTTATGTGGATATTGGATTTGTGAATTTGGGTAAGTAAATAAATGTCACAAGGTGAGGATGACATATACAATCCTCAGGGGAGGGAGAGGCTTCTGGACATCCCACTGCCTTACCCATCATTCTCCAGTCCCATGACCTCCATGTCTCTCTCCTGTAGACACAGTGACTATTACACCACAAGACACCCGTTGGGTGGGCGCCTGGTGGCTCGGTTGCCTGGTTGCTGGAGCCATTGCATTGGTTTCGGGGATCCCATTCTGTTTTCTGCCTAAGAGTATTGAGGGGGAGGAGACTCAGCCGTCCCCCGAGGAACAGAAGCTGGAGACATCACAGGAGAAGCACCACAACAAAGCTTCAGTGAAAGGTGATCCTGTTGGACCAGATTCGTCATCTCTTTGACTGTTTTGATACACTTTGGATTTCTAATAATTTCTAAAAATACAAGGGGAGATGATTCATAAATAATGAGAATATCATATGAAGGGGGCGTGGCTATGCTGATGACTCTCCCCTCCCCCGCAGGCTTCTTCCACGCCTTGAAGTCTCTGGCCTGTAATCGCCTCTACGTCATATTGATGATCATCAACCTCTTGCAGATGAACGGCTTCCTGGGATTCATGACCTACAAACCTAAATACATGGAGCAGCAGTACGGTCAGTCCATCGCTCAGTCCAACTTCATCACCGGTGAGTGGTCAATGCAGGTCACATGACCCTTAGGATTGAGCTTGCAATCTGTAAAGTAAATCTAGTGAAAGTCTACAATCAGTGAATCCCAATCTCCCCCGTGCAAAACCACCATCACCGTTGTGAGATCACAAATCCAGAAAACTTATTCAGAGCCTAAAGCAGACCCAAACCTCTACATCGATTCAGGCCCCTGATTCAGACTCCTTACATTTATTACAAGGCCAAGTCGGACCCCACAACTCATTCCAAGCCCAGGCCTTTAAAGATATTTCAAACCCGTATCAAACCCTTTAACTCAATTCAAGACCCTTGTTGAGACACAGAAAGATGTGCCTACCCTGTGCTTTCCACAATTTCAGGACCTGCCTACTTGTCCACACTGCATTATCCTGCAGGAGACAACTCTTTGACAGTCCCTACTCTGAGTAAGTGCTCAGAACTGGAGAATAAAGAACGGAGAGAAACAAACAGACAAAAGTAGAGTCAGGAAAACCAAGACGGCGGCAAAGGACAGAATTGAGAGGAAAAGAGTAGTCAGTTAACGAAAAAGTTGAAGTGGGCAAATTAAAAGCGAGGACCAGACATCAAAGCAATATATACACACAACCAAAGTCAAGAAGATGCAACAAATGGCCATAAAGTATAATATATACAATTTATTATACAATTACAAATATCATCAAGAAAGTCATTCATAAAAACAAGGCTAAATACAACCCCAGGGCTAGTAACTAGTAACTGACCCCTGGGTCTGCCTCCCCGTGACCTGCCATCATCCTTACATCATGATTAGTCTGCAATCCCTCATGTTATAACAGTATAGTATATCTGGTGTATAGTGACGAGCCAACCTGAAGTACACAATTAGGGTCCGTACCGAATTTGGTGGGATCGGTCCATGTTCAGGAGATATTTCGCCAAGTAAATTTATTGGATATTATAAAGTTTTGTACAAAATAATACAATAAAAGGTGGGATGTGTAATATAATTGCCCCTTAAAGGACACCTGTCATCAAGTCTCTGTCACTACTGCCTGTTAGAGCAGATCACAAGGACCCATCCCAGCATTTAACTAGTTAATACATTAATCATTGTAAAATCATCTTTTCTTTATAATGTAAATTAGTATGGTCACATGAAGACAAGAAGTGATGTCACTGCTGTTACCCCTTCCCTCTCCTTCTGCTGCTCAGGTCTGTGTGTAATGTATAGTAAAGCATTGCTGGTATCTGAGCTGCATCTGCTGACATGTTCTCTCCTCCTATACACATGTGATAGACACAGACATCAGCTACACAAGTACCTGACATGTTCTCTCCTCCTATACACATGTGAGACACAGACATCAGCTACACAAGTACCTGACATGTTCTCTCCTCCTATACACATGTGAGAGACACAGACATCAGCTACACAAGTATCTGACATATTCTCTCCCCCTATACACATGTGAGACATAGACATCAGCTACACAAGTACCTGACATGTTCTCTCCTCCTATACACATGTGAGAGACACAGACATCAGCTACACAAGTATCTGACATGTTCTCTCCTCCTATACACATGTGAGAGACACAGACATCAGCTACACAAGTATCTGACATGTTCTCTCCTCCTATACACAAATGATAGACACAGATATCAGCTACACAAGTACCTGACATGTTCTCTCCTCCTATACACATGTGAGAGACAGACATCAGCTACACAAGTACCTGACATGTTCTCTCCTCCTATACACATGTGATAGACACAGACATCAGCTACACAAGTACCTGACATGTTCTCTCCTCCTATACACATGTGAGAGACACAGACATCAGCTACACAAGTACCTGACATGTTCTGCTATACACATGTGAGACACAGACATCAGCTACACAAGTACCTGACATGTTCTCTCCTCCTATACACATGTGAGAGACACAGACATCAGCTACACAAGTACCTGACATGTTCTGCTATACACATGTGAGAGACAGACATCAGCTACACAAGTACCTGACATGTTCTCTCCTCCTATACACATGTGAGAGACATAGACATCAGCTACACAAGTACCTGACTTATTCTCTCCTCCTATACACATGTGAGAGACACAGACATCAGCTACACAAGTACCTGACATGTTCTCTCCTCCTATACACATGTGAGAGACATAGACATCAGCTACACAAGTACCTGACATGTTCTCTCCTCCTATACACATGTGAGAGACACAGACATCAGCTACACAAGTACCTGACATGTTCTCTCCTCCTATACACATGTGAGAGACATAGACATCAGCTACACAAGTACCTGACATGTTCTCTCCTCCTATACACATGTGAGAGACATAGACATCAGCTACACAAGTACCTGACATGTTCTCTCCTCCTATACACATGTGAGAGACACAGACATCAGCTACACAAGTACCTGACATGTTCTCTCCTCCTATACACATGTGAGACACAGACATCAGCTACACAAGTACCTGACATGTTCTCTCCTCCTATACACATGTGATAGACACAGACATCAGCTACAAAAGTACCTGACATGTTCTCTCCTCCTATACACATGTGATATACAGACATCAGCTACACACGTACCTGACATGTTCTCTCCTCCTATACACATGTGAGAGACACAGACATCAGCTACACAAGTACCTGACATGTTCTCTCCTCCTATACACATGTGAGAGACACAGACATCAGCTACACAAGTACCTGACATGTTCTCTCCTCCTATACACATGTGATATACAGACATCAGCTACACAAGTACCTGACATGTTCTCTCCTCCTATACACATGTGAGAAATAGATATCAGCTACACAAGTACCTGACATGTTCTCACCTCCTATACACATGTGAGAGACAGACATCAGCTACACAAGTGCCTGACATGCTCTCTCCTCCAACACACATGTGATAGACACAGACATCAGCTACACAAGTACCTGACATGTTCTCTCCTCCTATACACATGTGATAGACACAGACATCAGCTACACAAGTACCTGACATGTTCTCTCCTCCTATACACATGTGATAGACACAGACATCAGCTACACAAGTACCTGACATGTTCTCGTCTCCTATACACATGTGAGAGACACAGACATCAGCTACACAAGTACCTGACATGTTCTCTCCTCCTATACACATGTGAGAGACACAGACATCAGCTACACAAGTACCTGACATGTTCTCTCCTCCTATACACATGTGAGAGACACAGACATCAGCTACACAAGTACCTGACATGTTCTCTCCTCCTGTACACATGTGATAGACACAGACATCAGCTACACAAGTACCTGACATGTTCTCTCCTCCTGTACATATGTGAGACACAGACATCAGCTACACAAGTACCTGACATGTTCTCTCCTCCTATACACATGTGAGAGACACAGACATCAGCGACACAAGTATCTGACATGTTCTCTCCTCCTATACACATGTGATAGACAGACGTCAGCTACACAAGTACCTGACATGTTCTATCCTCCTATACACATGTGAGAGACACAGACATCAGCTACACAAGTACCTGACATGTTCTCTCCTCCTATACACATGTGAGAGACACAGACATCAGCTACACAAGTACCTGACATGTTCTCTCCTCCTATACATATGTGAGACACAGACATCAGCTACACAAGTATCTGACATGTTCTCTCCTCCTATACACATGTGATAGACACAGACATCAGCTACACAAGTACCTGACATGTTCTCGTCTCCTATACACATGTGAGAGACACAGACATCAGCTACACAAGTACCTGACATGTTCTCTCCTCCTATACACATGTGAGACACAGACATCAGCTACACAAGTACCTGACATGTTCTCTCCTCCTATACACATGTGAGAGACACAGACATCAGCTACACAAGTACCTGACATGTTCTCTCCTCCTATACACATGTGAGAGACACAGACATCAGCTACACAAGTACCTGACATGTTCTCTCCTCCTATACACATGTGATAGACACAGACATCAGCTACACAAGTACCTGACATGTTCTCGTCTCCTATACACATGTGATAGACACAGACATCAGCTACACAAGTACCTGACATGTTCTCTCCTCCTATACACATGTGAGAGACACAGACATCAGCTACACAAGTACCTGACATGTTCTCCCCTCCTATAAACATGTGAGGCACAGACATCAGCTACACAATTACCTGACATGTTCTCTCCTCTTGTACACATGTGACACACAGACATCAGCTACACAAGTACCTGACATGTTCTCTCCTCCTATACATATGTGATAGACACAGACATCAGCTACACAAGTACCTGACATGTTCTCGTCTCCTATACACATGTGATAGACACAGACATCAGCTACACAAGTACCTGACATGTTCTCTCCTCCTATACACGTGATAGACACAGACATCAGCTACACAAGTACCTGACATGTTCTCTCCTCTTGTACACATGTGACACACAGACATCAGCTACACAAGTACCTGACATGTTCTCTCCTCTTGTACACATGTGACACACAGACATCAGCTACACAAGTACCTGACATGTTCTCTCCTCCTATACACGTGATAGACACAGACATCAGCTACACAAGTACCTGACATGTTCTCTCCTCTTATACACATGTGACACACAGACATCAGCTACACAAGTACCTGACATGTTCTCTCCTCTTGTACACATGTGACACACAGACATCAGCTACACAAGTACCTGACATGTTCTCTCCTCCTATACACATGTGATAGACACAGACATCAGCTACACAATTACCTGACATGTTCTCTCCTCTTGTACACATGTGACACACAGACATCAGCTTTACAAGTAGGGATAATGCCCCCACCATGTGTTACAGTGGGGATGGTCCCCCCACCCTATATGACAATGGGGACAGTGCCTCCACCATGTGTGATAGTGGGGTGGGGAGTTTAGTGGGATGAGATGTGCTGCTTATTGCTTGTCATTCTGGCCACAAAGTTGGATTTTGGCTTCCTCTGAGCAGATCAGTCTTCTCCTGTTTTTTTTTTTATTTTAGAAAACTTTATTAATTTTTACATAAATTATACACACAATACATATATACACCAATGTTTCCTACATTTCTTACATATAATAAATTCCATAAATAGAATGGCACTTATGTGCATCTTGGTTTACATTCCAGTCTTAGCGCTACCTTATAATCTATACAGAAGTCAAATAGACCCAGATATTAAAGTGCCATCTATTTACAAACGTTAACCCAAAAATGGATTCTTTAGATGCATACTGATCAATTTCCATTTTCTCCACAACCCCTCTCCCTCCCTACCCCAACCCCCCACCCCCTGGCAGGAGGGAAAAAAATAAAAAATTATATATAAAAAAAGTCTTTACAAACTTGGATGGTTCTTAAGAGTATTAACCTTCCCGTATACCTGTATGCTGGTTTGTCTAGTTCCATTTATCCCAAGTTCTAGCCCATTTCCTCATCGTACCCCTCTTCTCAGCCTGTATTCTTTCATATTCTTTTACCTTTAAGGATAGATTTATCCACCTGCTGATTGTTATTTTCTTACCATTATTGCTTCCCCATTCCCTTACAATCAACACTTTCGCCAGCATCATTCATTTGAGAATGGTTGCTTTAAGGGTTGATCTGCTTTCCTCGGGGTTGCATTTCCCAATAATAGCTAGCGAGATGGAAGGAATAAGAGATAATTCTAGGGTGGTGTTCACCCGCTGAAATATTTCTCATGAATTACCGGACATGAGCATATTACATGGGTGAAGTCAGCTCCTTCCTCTCCACATTTGAAACATAGGGACGATTCCCTGATTTTCATCCTATACAAATCAGTGGGGGAGTAATACAGCATATAAAGAATCTTAATGTGTATTATTCGATGGTTTTCATTTATTGATCCTATCTTGGCATTTCTATAGATCCCACCCCATTCCTCCCTCGTTATAACTCCTATCTGCTTTTCCCATCTTTCTTGTGATTTGTGAGAAACCCCCACCTTAACCAAAAATTTATAAATACCTGCAATCAGGCCCCTTTTTTTTCTTGTGTTTTGCACGTATTCTAAACAATCATGTGAATTTATTTCTAAATTTTTCCTCACTCTAATTGCATTAATAGCGTGAACTAGTCGAAAATATCTTAGAAAATCCTTTTCCCTCAGTGCATATTTATCCTTGAAAACAATGAAATTTGCCACTCTTCCATTTTCTAATATCTGTACAAAATATCTTATACCCTTCCTATCCCAAAATGTTGGATCTGGAAAATCTCCCTAATTCGGGAAATTCTTCATTGTACCACAGTGGAGTGCAGTCTAATATTCCATTAATGTGTAAAATTTTCTTAACCTCTTTCCATCCTCTAAATATTGCCCTTTTCATACTAGTTTTCTTATCCCCCTTATAACTTGCATTCTTTTCCAATATTTCAAATACAGAGTTCGCGTGATCATCCCTCTTTATAAATGCTTTAACTGGATCCGTCGCTTCCTTCCAACCCACTAGCCTGGATAGTTGAGCTGCCAAATAATATCCAAAGAGAAAAGGCCCCCCTGTCCCTCCTTCTGAGATTGGCTTATGCCAGTATCTAAGCTTTATTCTCACCCTTTTTCTGCCCCAGATTAGCTCATTAAATAAAGATTCCATAACCTTGAAGAAGGAGTTATCTATCCATATGGGACAGACTGCCAGGAAGAAAAGGGTTTGTGGTAAGAGAACCATCTTACTTAAGGCCACTCTGTCTGCAGAGGAGAGCGGCAGTTTTTCCCCATAACTGTATTTTTCCTCTTACTATTTTAATTAATGGTTTTAGGTTTAAAGTATCATATTCCTCAATCTTCGCAGAAATTTTCACCCCGAGGTATTTGAGGGAATCATTGCACAGAGTAATCTCACTCATGTCCAACTGTTCCCCCCCTATACCCATCTAATGGCAGTATGGAAGTTTTTTTCCAGTTTATCTCAAACCCTGAGTATTGACCAAACTCCCTAACAATTTCAACTATCCTCGGTATTGACACGGGGGACTCCTGTACGCAGAACAAAACATCGTCTGCGTATAGACACAGTTTATCCTCGACTGCCTCCCCCCCTTACCCCTGTATCCGATCTGATCTTAATAGCCAATGGCTCAATAAAGAGCGCAAAGAGGAGAGGGGAGAGGGGGCAGCCTTGTCTAGTGCCCCTATACAGGGAAAAGGGTTCTGTTTCTATTCCGTTTACCGCTACCGTGGCTTTTGGTGAGCTGTACATGCTTTCAACCCATCTCATAAATATAGGGCCAAAGCCAAATTTTCGCATGGCTTCCCCCAGGAACCTCCACTCGACCCTGTCAAACGCCTTAACAGCGTCTAATGACAGGATCGAGCGGAGGGTCCCCTCTCCTTCCTCCAGGGAGGCAAACAGTCTGCTGAGACAGTCGTTCACACTTCTTCCTGGGACGAATCCCTTTTGATCCTCATGAACAATGTGTGTAATAACTTTCTGTAGCCTACGAGCTAGTACTTTAGCTAAGATCTTAACGTCAGTATTAATTAGGGAGATTGGTCTATATGACCCCATGTCAAGCAGACCCTTCTCCTTTTTAGGGATTAAAATGATGCGTGCTTCTGCCATGGCTTCAGAGACCCTCCCTCTCTTATAAATTTCTTCCATCATACCTAGCATCATAGGCAACAATACCGTTTTATACCTTCTATAAAAACCAAACGGGAGTCCATCTGGTCCTGGGGCTGTATCTTTGGTGCATGAGTCAATTGTTTCTGCCAGCTCTATAAGGGTTATTGGTGCTTCCAGCATATCTATCTGTTCTTGGGATAGACTTGGGAAGTTAATCTTCTCCAAGTACTCCTCAATCTCCTCCCTTCTTTTACTACATGTGGACTCATATAGGTGCTTGTAAAAGTCTCTAAACTGTGCCTGAATATGGTCTAAATCATTATACAGTTTCCCATCCCGTCCTCTGATAGCTGTTACCATTTTATTCCCACTTCGTGTCTTTTGAATCATCTTCGCCAGTAATTTCCCTGGTTGCCCTCCTTCCGTAAAGTTAGACTGTCCTGCGAAGAAGATCTTATGTTGAGATTTATCTACCAGAAATTGTTTGTATTTTTCTTTGGCTTCTATATAGCTGTCCCTAAACCCAATATCCCCTTCATGCTCTATCATACTTTTAAAGGATTTAAAGGACTTCCTTCCATCTATATTCCTTTTTTACTGAGTTAATAATTTGTGAGAGTGTACTTCTAATAAACAATTTAAGAGAGTCCCACACAACCAGATTGTTTGTGGAATTGACATTTCTTTCCCAATATTCCTTTATTTTCTGCTCAAGGTCCACTCTAGGCCCTATTATGGTTAACCAGTGGGGGTTAAGTTTGAAGGCACGCCCAACCCTTGAGGTATTACCGAGTGTCACCATAACCGGGGCATGATCCGAGATCAAAATATGTTCATATCGCATCGAAGTAACTTCCCCCAGCATTTCTTGACTGGCCAAGCCATGATCTATCCTGGACATAGTATTATGCGTTTTACTGTAACAGGAGAAGACCCTCCTTGTGCCATATTTTGACCTCCAAATATCATATAAGCCTAGGTCATCACAAAAATTACTAAATTTTAAACCTTCGTTCTCTTTTGGCTTTTGTTCTCCTAAAATGTTTAACCGATCCAATTTAGCGTCAAACACCGTATTTAAGTCACCCATGACCAGGACTTTTTTTACAGTCCCTGTTCTCCATGAATCGGACTAGTTCATATAGTACCCCTAAAGAGAAAGGAGGAGGGACATACAAAAACGCCATGATACATTCCATGTCTCCTAACGTACAGTGCAAGAAGACAAATCTGCCAATCAATCTGTAATCTATATCGGAGTGAATTAGTACTGACACCCCTCTCGAATATGTATCCCCGTAGGAGTGATATTCCCAGGCTGCCCATCTTTTCTTTGGACGATATTCAGTTTCTCGCGTCAAATGTGTCTCCAATAAAATTATGATAGCTGGCAAATGCTTATTGATCACATCAAATATCATACATCGTTTGCTTCTTTCACTTAGTCCTCTGACATTCCAGCATAAGATCCTAGTCCCTTTCAGCATCTTTCATTAGGGGAAGGGAAAAAAAAAAAGGGAAAACCCACCTCCTGCCAGTACCCCTCCCTATCCCCCCTCCCCCCACCTGATCCGCTCTTTTTTCCATCAAACAAGCAGATCCCTTCTTTCCACCATCGCCCTCCCACCGCCCCCCCCGCCGCTCAATCCAAAGTAGACTGCTTAGTATCTCATTCCTTACCCGTGCATCTTTTACCTATTCAGATCCCATTCCCCTCCATCCAATCCGATGCCCCTTCTGGAGTATCGAAAAACCACGTTTTATCATTAAATATAATCCTCAGCTTGGAGGGAAATAAAAGGGAACATTGTATTTTTGCTTCAAAGAGTCTTTTCTTTACTACCCCAAAGCTCGCTCTAGCCTTCTGTGTTTCCCTCGCATAGTCTGGAAATATTGCAACTCTGCCGCCATTTATCATTAACTCTTTCTCTTTTTCTCTTGAATTTCTGATTATATAGTCCCTGTCATGAGAATTTAAACATTTCACCAAAATGGTTCTCGGTGGAGCTCCTGGGATCGGTTTACGTGCAGGAACTCTATGAGCTCTTTCTATAGTGAAGTTAGCGGAGAGACCTTCTGACCCAAATATATCCAATAACCATTTCTGGATACCATCTGGGGAGATATTATCCCCGGTCTCTTCCGGATAACCCACTATTGTCAAATTGGATCTCCTAGTTCGATTCTCAAGATCAATCAGCTTTTCTCTTACACTAACGTTCTCTTCCCTCAATCTTTTTACGTCCTCCTGTTTGCCTTTCACCTCATCTGCTGTTTTCTTTACACTCTTCTCTACCATCTTAAATTTTTCCCTTAATAAGTTAAGATCATCTTTTATAGAGGTCGTGTCTGCTCTGACATTAACCAGCTCTTGTTTGAGTTCTGATATGGATTCTTGTGTTTCCTGGGTTGTAGCGAGAATCTGTGCCAGAATTACTTCAGAGTTGGTGTTTCCTTCTCCCCCCGTATCACTACTTGGCCCTGTGGGTTGTGTTTCTTCTCTGTTATTTTGCCTTGTTTTAGATGGTGATGCTTTCCACATTTTATCTAATCCAGTTGATTTCCTTTCTGGTTTTTTAGGCGCCATGACTCCCACTTTTACCGCCTGTCCCTTAAACCTACTTGTTCCCCGGGTGAATTGTTCTCTTCTTTGTATAAGTTTAGACCATAAATACCAACCTCTATATACGAGTTCTGTTAAGGGTTAAAGGGGGCTTATTAACTATATTAAGGACGGCCTTTATAGTCGCAGTTACAGTTAATCACCGTTCACCTTTGAGCTGAACTACCAAATCACAGAGACCTTAATTTCAAATGCTGTTACTAAACAAAAAGAGGCATTGGCTCCTATTACACTTCGGATTTGCCCGTAGTTTCAGTAGTCCAACTGTAAATTACAATTCCTATACTAACTGGTCAGAAGCATAATTAACAGAGGGTAAACATGTACACTGTTTAGCAAAAGATGATCCTAAACACAGTTAGCAGAAATAAGTCCCAAACGCAATCAACAGAGGGTTATCCTTTAGCTAACAAAATAATGGAGGCGCTGTTTACACTTGACAAAGAATAATCACAAATTAGGTAACAGTTTAAATGCAATTGGCAAGGGATAATCTCATGCCCGATTTAGCAGAGGAGCTCGGCTGGTATATTAAATAGTAAGTCCGCTTCCTTAATAATGTTACTACACACCACAGTTCACTTTGTCAAAGTGTACATCGTTTTCCGAGGTGTTGCTATAAAACACAGTTCACACCTCGTCATCTACCGGACTTTATTGATGTATCTCAGTGTATCCAAATCTTTGCGAACTGTCCCGTAAGCAGCAGGAATTAGACACAGATCTTAATATAAATTGTTAGTATAGCAGAGTTGAGGCTATTCCATAAACCCCGTACAAGTCGAGGCCTATTTGACAGGGGGGGTGATCCCTGGCGTGGTTAGCATTAGATAATCACGAATCCGGTTGGTACAGAAGTTAGTGGAACGGTTTAGCTGGTATATTAGATGGTCAATCTGCTTCCTCAGTAGTATTACTATCAAACATAGTTCATCTTTTAACCTCTGCCAGGATCTGCGGTGTTTTCAGAGGTGTTGCTATAAAACACAGTTCACACCTTATCATCTGCCCAACTTTGTTAGTATATTATTTTTATGTCTGATGCGTTGTCCCATAAACATTCAGGGGTCGGTGACCGTTCAGACTAGATGTTTTAGATGTGATAGGATTAAGATCGTCCCATCAACGCTGTATCATCCCAAGCAAGGTCGTGTCGAAGCACAGTCGGCAAATGGCAGTCACGGACGTAGTCAGCCAAGGGTTAGCACAAGCGCGACTAGCCGAACCAGATATGGTTCACTAATAATAGTCAAGAATCTAATTGGTAAAGAAACATAGCTGATATTTTAGATAGTAGGCCCAGTATCCTCAGCCGTCTTGTTTTCAGAGTCCACACTTTAACCTCTATCGCACTATACAGTGGTTTTCAAGGATGTTACTATTAGTCGCCATTCACCCTTCCTCATCTGTCAGGCTTTATTAGTATATGGTTAGTGCGTCAACATCAAATATACTGTCCCGTAAGCAGGGGTTGGTAGCCGTTCACACTGTAGGTTGTTAGTGTAGCGGTGTAAAAACCTTCTAAAGGTTTGATAGAGGATAAGCGCGGATAGAATTAGTAGAAAAGCTTGGTTAGTATCTTCAATGATAGTGTTGCAGATTTATGCTCTCTATCCACCAGCAGACAAAAATTGGAATGTTTAAAAGGACAAGCCTTGGATGCCTCGAACTGCCCCTCCAGAACCTCCAGCTGTTGGCCGGCTGTAGTCAGGCTAGCGGGGTATAGAGAGCAACTGTGGCGGTCGGCTGGGCCGGGGAGAGACCACCCAGATGTGTCAGGCACAACCCCACCCCCACCTCTCGCTCCCCACCGCGGACGTTCCGGACCACCGGGCGGCAGCGGTAGGTTGCAAGCCGAGGGTCGTTAGCTGCGCCCCCACACCACACAAGGGCTAACCCTACCCGGGTCCTACCTTCCACCACGCCTGCTCGGAAGTGACACCTGCAGCATGCCTGCTCGACCACGCACAGCTCTCAGGAGTGTCTTGCCTCGTTCCGTCTCGTGCAGAGTATGGAGTGGGGAGTGTGGAGCACACCGCCGAGCCTACTCTCCAGGTGTCCGCATTCGCTCCATGGGCTCGGCGTCCCTCAACGTCATGCACGGCAGCGGGCGGCAGCGGAGACGGCGGGAGGCGGAGCGACGCCAACTACGTCATCCCGTCACGCGATCCCCCATCTTCTCCTGTTTAAAGACAATGCTTTTAAGCTGGAATGTTTCTATGTGCAGGGGCCACCACCTTCCCGGCGGCAGCTCTGGGGATGTTCCTGGGGGGTTTCCTGATGAAGAGGTACAGGATGGGGCTTCTGACGGCCTCTAAGTTGGTCTTCGTCTTATCATTCTTGGCCTTCATCATGTCTCTGTCTGTTTTCATCACTGGATGTGAGAACGGTGATGTGGCGGGGATCACGGTGTCTTATAACGGGTGAGTTCTGGGGTTATTATATACTTGGGGGGGGGGCAGATAATGAGGGGTCACTGAGCTGTATTCTATCACAGGAGCAAAGTGGAGACCTGGGGAAAGCAGCAGCTCCTCTCCTCCTGTAACGCCGACTGCAGCTGCTCCTCCCAGCAGTGGGATCCTGTGTGCGGAGCCAATAACATCACCTACGTGTCCGCATGTCTGGCCGGCTGCAAGTCCTCCACCGGATCCGGAAAGCACATAGTGAGTGCGAGGGGGAGAACAGATAAAAAATAATGGGCCGGATGGATCAGAGTTGTGGCGTCTGAATTGTCACAAGTTACAACCAGCAGTGATGCTGAGCTCCGCCCTCTTATTACTCACTTGTGAGTCTCAGGAGGATCGGGCTCTTACATGTGATCCTCCTACAAGCTTCTCTCCCACACCCCAGCATGAGAATGATCCCCACAGCAGAGCCCAGTGACCTCCTCAGCCGATCCCCCAGTGCTGATTTTCTGCTGCCCCTCTGTAATTCTGGCCAGTATCCTCCTCAGTACATTGGGAGACTTCTCTGTAATGTCACAACCTTTTTAACTCTAACTGCTTTCTGTCTTTCTACATGGGGACACTTCTCTGTACTGTCTCCCCCCTCTACCTGCTCTTCTCTCCTGCTACATGGGGACACTTCTCTGTACTGTCTCCCCCCTCTACCTGCTCTTCTCTCCTGCTACATGGGGACACTTCTCTGTACTGTCTCTCCCCCTCTCTCTGCTTTTCTCACCTGCTATATGTTTGACACATCTCTACACTGTCTCTGCCCCTCTCCGTGCTCTTATATCCTGCTACACAGGACACTTCTCTTTACTATCTCTCCCCTTTCCCTGCTCTTCTTTCCTGATACACAGGACACTTCTCTGTACTGTCTCTCCCCCTCTCTCTGCTTTTCTCTCCTGCTATATATTTGACACATCTCTATACTGTCTCTCCACCTCCCTGCTCTTCTATACTGCTACACAGGACACTTGTCTGTACTGTCTCTCCCCCTCTCTCTGCTCTTCTATACTGCTACACAGGACACTTCTCTGTACTGTCTCTCCCCATCTCCCTGCTCTTCTATCCTGCTACACAGGACACTTCTCTGTACTGTCTCTCCCCATCTCCCTGCTCTTCTATCCTGCTACACAGGGACACTTCTCTGTACTGTATCTCCTCCTCTCCCTGCTCTTCTATACTGCTACACAGGACACTTCTCTGTACTGTCTCTCCCCCTCTCCCTGCTCTTCTATCCTGATACACAGGACACTTCTCTGTACTGTCTCCTCCTCCCCCTGCTCTTCTATCCTCCTACACAGGACACTTCTCTGCACTGTCTCGCCCCCTCTCCCTGTTCTTCTATCCTGCTACATGGGACACTTCTCTGTACTGTCTCTCCCCTCTCCCTGCTCTTCTATCCTGCTACACAGGACACTTCTCTGTACTGTCTCTCCCCATCTCCCTGCTCTTCTATCCTGCTACACAGGACACTTCTCTGTACTGTCTCTCCCCATCTCCCTGCTCTTTTACCCTGCTACACGGGAACACTCCACTGTACTGTCTCTCCACCTTTCCCTGCCCTTTTATCCTTCTACAATGGGAAACTTTAATGTACTGACTCCCCCTCTCCCTGCTCTTTTATCCTACTACAAGGGAACCCTTCTCTTTACTGTCTCACCCATTCCCCTGCTCTTGTATCCTGCTACACAGGACACTTTTCTCTACTGACTTTTCCACATTCCATGCTTTTTCATCCTGCTGCATGGGGACATTTCTCTACACTTTTTCTAACCCTTTCCTTGCGCTTCAATCCTGCGGCACATGTTAACATCTCTATACAGTCTTCTCCTTTTCTTGCCACTTTTCTATCCTGTTACATCAGGACATTCTCTGTACTGTCTCTCCACCTCTCCCTGCTGCTTTTTCTCCTCTCTTCCTGCACTTCAATCCTGCTACACAGGACACTTCTCTGTACTGTCTCCCTCTCAACCTACTCTTATATCCTGTTACATGGGGACACTTCTCTGTACGGTATCTCCCCTTTCCATGCTCTTCTATCCTGCTTTTTGGACACTTTTCTGTAATGTCTCTACCGCTGACTGCTCTTCTCTCCTGCAACACTGGTGCACTTCTCTGTACTTTCTCTCCCTTTCTCGCTGCTCTTCTATCCAGTTACATAAGAACAATTCTCTGTAATTTCTCTCCCACTTGCACTGCTGGCATTTTTCTCTCCCCTTTTCAACTTTTTCTATCCTGCTACACGGGGACACAGTACTGTCTATTCTGCCCACCCTGCTCTTGTATTCTGCTACACAGGAAAATTTTCTGTAATGTCTCTACCACTGAGTAATCTTCTATTCAGCAACACCAAGACTCTTTTATGTACTATGTCTCCCCTCTATCTGCTTTTCTGTCGAACTACATGGGGAAACTTCTCTGTACTGTCTCTTAACTTTTCCCTGCACTTCAGTCCTGCTACATGGAAAACTTCCCAAAATATCCACTCCCTGCTCTTCTATCCTTATACATTTGGACACTTCTCTGTACTGTCTCTCCCCTCTCCCTGCTCTTCTATCCTTATACATGTGGACACTTCTCTGTACTGTCTCTCCCCTCACCCTGCTCTACTCTCCTGCTACACTGGGACACTTCTCTGTACTGTCTCTGGCTGCTCTTCTATTCTGAAACACAGGGACAGTTCTCTGTACTATCCACCCCTATCCATGCTCTTCTATACTGCAACACTTTACTGTACTGTCTCCCCAACTCTCCATTCTCTTCTATCCTGTTGCACAGGGACACTTCTCTGCATTTTCTCTTCCCATCTCCCCCTGATTCAATCCTGCTAGGGCGCTTTTCTGAACTTTCTCTCACCCTCTCCCTGTGCATTAATGCTGCTGTACATCTCTGTACAGTCTCTCCCCCTCTCCGTGTTTTATTATCCTGCTGCATAGGGCACTTCTCTGTACTTTCTCTACCCTTGCGCTTCAATGCACTGTTTCTTCCCCTCTTCCTTTTTTTCAATACTTTCTCTGTACTGTCTCTCCCCTTTCCCTGCTTTTCAATCCTGCTACTCAGAGACACTTCTTTGTAATTTGTCTTCCACTTGCCCCCCGCGCATCAATCCTGCTACACAGGACACTGCTCTGTACTGTCTCTCCCCCTCCCCTGCTCTACTATCCTGCTACACAGGACACTTCTCTGTACTGTCTCTCCCTGCTCTTCTATCCTGCTATATAGGACACTTCACTGTACTGTATCTCCTCCTCTCCCTGCTCTTCTATCCTGCTACACAGGACACTTCACTGTACTGTATCTCCACCTCTCCCTGCTCTTCTATCCTGCTACACAGGACACTTCTCTGTACTGTCTCTCCTTGCTCTTCTATCCTGCTATATAGGACACTTCACTGTACTGTATCTCCTCCTCTCCCTGCTCTTCTATCCTGCTACACAGGACACTTCACTGTACTGTATCTCCACCTCTCCCTGCTCTTCTATCCTGCTACACAGAGACACTTCTCTGTACTGTCTCTTCCCCTTTCCCTTATCTTCTATCCTGCTATATGGGGACACTTCTCTGTACTGTCTCTCCCCCTCTCCCTGCTCTTCTATCCTGCTACACAGGACACTTCTCTGTACTGTCTCCCCCTTTCCCTTCTCTTCTATCCTGCTACACAGGACACTTCTCTGTACTGTCTGTGCCCCTCTCCCTGCTCTTCTATCCTGCTACACAGGACACTTCTCTGTACTGTCTCTCCCCCTCTCCCTGCTCTTCTATCCTGCTACACAGGACACTTCTCTGTACTGTCTCTCCCCCTCCCCCTGCTCTTCTATCCTGCTACACAGGACACTTCTCTGTACTGTCTCTCCCCCTCTCCCTGCTCTACTATCCTGCTACACAGGACACTTCTCTGTACTGTCTCTCCCCCTCCCCCTGCTCTTCTATCCTGCTACACAGGACACTTCTCTGTACTGTACCTCCCCCTCTCCCTGCTCTTCTATCCTGCTACACAGGACACTTCTCTGTACTGTCTCTCTCCCTGCTCTTCTATCCTGCTACACAGGACACTTCTCTGTACTGTCTCTCCCCCTCTCCCTGCTCTTCTATCCTGCTACACAGGACACTTCTCTGTACTGTTTCTCCCCCTCTCCCTGCTCTACTATTTTGCTACACAGGACACTTCTCTGTACTGTCTCTCCCCCTCTCCCTGCTCTTCTATCCTGCTACACAGGACACTTCTCTGTACTGTCTCTCCCCCTCCCCCTGCTCTTCTATCCTGCTACACAGGACACATCTCTGTACTGTCTCTCCTCCTCTCCCTGCTCTTCTATCCTGCTACACAGGACACTTCTCTGTACTGTCTCTTCCCTTTTCCCTTATCTTCTATCCTGCTACACAGGACACTTCTCTGTACTGTCTCTTCCCCTTTCCCTTATCTTCTATCCTGCTACATGCTACATCCTGCTATTCTGTTCAGCTATATGGGACACTCCTCTGTACTATCTCTCTCCATCTCCCTGCTCTTTTTTCATGCTAAACGGGGAAACTTCAATGTACTGTCTATCCCTCTCTCCTTGTGCTTTAATTCTGCTACACAGGATATTTCTCTTTACTGACTCTTCCCCTTTTCTTGCTTTTGTACGCATCTACATGGGGGCGATTCTCTGTACTTTCTCTCAACCTCTTCCCTGTTCAATCCTTCTACACAGGACACTTCTCTGTACTGTCTCTCCCCTCTCCCTGGTCTTCTATCCTGCTACACAGGACACTTCTCTGTACTGTATCTCCTCCTCTCCCTGCTCTTCTATCCTGCTACACAGGACACTTCTCTGTACTGTATCTCCTCCTCTCCCTGCTCTTCTATCCTGCTACACAGGACACTTCTCTGTACTGTCTCTCCCTCTTTCCCTGCTCTTCTATCCTGCTACACAGGACACTTCTATGTACTGTCTCTCCCCCTCCCCCTGCTCTTCTATCCTGCTACACAGGACACTGCTCTGTACTGTCACTCCCCCTCTCCCTGCTCTTCTATCCTGCTACACAGGACACTTCTCTGTACTGTCTCTCCCCCTCTCCCTGCTCTTCTATCCTTCTACACAGGACACTTCTCTGTACTGTCTCTCCCCTCTCCCTGGTCTTCTATCCTGCTACACAGGACACTTCTCTGTACTGTCTCTCCCCATCTCCCTGCTCTTCTATCCTGCTACAGAGGACACTTCTCTGTACTGTCTCCCCCTGCTCTTCTATCCTGCTATATAGGACACTTCACTGTACTGTCGCTAGCCCTCTCCCTGCTCTTCTATCCTGCTACACAGGACACTTCTCTGTACTGTCTCTCCCCCTCCCCCTGCTCTTCTATCCTACTACACAGGACACTTCTCTGTACTGTCTCTCCCCCTCTCCCTGCTCTTCTATCCTGATACACAGGACACTTCTCTGTACTGTCTCTCCCCCTCTCCCTGCTCTTCTATCCTGCTACACAGGACACTTCTCTGTACTGTCTCCTCCTCCCCCTGCTCTTCTATCCTGCTACACAGGACACTTCTCTGTACTGTCTCCTCCTCCCCCTGCTCTTCTATCCTGCTACACAGGACACTTCACTGTACTGTATCTCCACCTCTCCCTGCTCTTATAACCTGCTACACAGGGACACTTCTCTGTACTGTCTCTCCCCCTCTCCCTGCTCTTCTATCCTGCTACATGCTACATCCTGCTATTCTGTTCAGCTATATGGGACACTCCTCTGTACTATCTCTCTCCATCTTCCTGCTCTTTTTTTCATGCTAAACGGGGAAACTTCAATGTACTGTCTATCCCTCTCTCCTTGTGCTTTAATTCTGCTACACAGGATATTTCTCTTTACTGACTCTTCCCCTTTTCTTGCTTTTGTACGCATCTACATGGGGGCGATTCTCTGTACTTTCTCTCAACCTCTTCCCTGTTCAATCCTTCTACATGGGTAAACTTCTCTGTACTGTCTTTTACCCTCTCCCTGCTTTTTTTGCCTTCTAAATGGTACACTTCTTTGTACATTCTCTCCCTTCTCCCTGCGCTTTATTTGTTATGTGGAGACACTTCTTTGTACTGTCTCTCCCTCTTTCCCTGCTTTTCTATACTCCGGCATATTGACACTTCTCTGTACTGTCTCTATACCTCTTCCTGCTCTTTCATCCTTCTACATGAACACACCTCTCATTATTCTTTCGCCCATTTCTCTGCTCTTCTATCTGGTTAGATGATGGGGACTCTTCTCTGTACTGTCTTTCCCTCTCCCTGCTTTTCTATCCTGCAAAACTGGCTCACTTCTCTGTACTTTCTTTCCCTTTTTCACTGTTCTTATATCCAGCTACAAAAGGACACTTCTCTGTACTTTCTCTCCCCCTAGTCCTGCTAAACCGGACACTTTTCTGTACAGTCTCTCCCCATTCCTTGTTCTTCTATACTGCTACAAGGGGAAACTTCTCAGTACTGTCTTTTCCACTCACCCTGCTCTTGTATTCTGCTACACAGAAAAATTTTCTGTAATGTCTCTCCCTCTCTCTACGCTTTTCTATCCAGCTACATGGGAAAACTTCTCTGTACTGTCTCTCTCCCTTTACCTGTGCTTAAATCCTGCTACACGGGTCAGCCACGAGAACTGTCTCTCCCCCACTCCCTGCTCTTCTATCATTCTACATGTGGACACTTCACTGTACTGTTTCTCCACCTCTCTCTGCTCTTCCATCCTGTTACAGAGACACTTCTCTGTAATTTTTTTCCCCTCTTCCCGTACTTCAACCCTGCTACATGGGACACTTCTGTGTACTGTCTTCACCCCTCTTTCTCCTCTTTAATCCTTTTATAAAAGGACAATTCTATGTCTCCCCGCCTCTTTCTGCTTTTTTATTCTGCTGCACAGAACACATACTTTCTCTTCCACTGTCTCTGCGCTTCAGTCTTCCTGCTCTTTTATCCTTCTACATGGGGATACTTCTCCCTTTCTCCCCGCTCTTCTATTTGGCTACATGGGGACACTTCTCTGTACTGTACTCTCCCTCTCCACACTCTTCTATCCTGCTACACGGGGAGACTTCTCAGTACTGTCAGTCTACCTAACCACATTCTTCCCTCCTGCTACACAGGACACTTCTCTGTACTGTCTCTCTCCCTCTCCCTGTTCTTCTATCCTGATACACGGGAAACTTCTCTGTACTGTCTCCCCCCCTCTCCCTGCTCTTCTATCCTGATACACAACGACACTTCTCTGTACTGTCTCTCTCCCTCTCCCTGCTCTTCTATCCTGCTACACAGGACACTTCTCTGTACTGTCTCTCCCCCTCTCCCTGCTCTTCTATCCTGCTACACAGGACACTTCTCTGTATTGTCTCTCCCCCTCTCTCTGCTTTTCTCTCCTGCTACACAGGACACTTCTCTGTACTGTCTGTGCCCCTCTCCCTGCTCTTCTATGCTGCTACACAGGACACTTCTCTGTACTGTCTCTCTCTCTCTCCTTACTCTTCTATCCTGCTACACAGGACACTTCTCTGTACTTTCTCTCCCCGTCTCTCTGCTCTTCTATCCTGATACACAACGACACTTCTCTGTACTGTCTCTCTCCCTCTCCCTGCTCCTCTATCCTGATACACAGGACACTTCTCTGTACTGTCTCTCTCCCTCTCCCTGTTCTTCTATCCTGCTACACAGGGCACTTCTCTGTACAGTCTCTCCCCCTCCCCTGCTCTTCTCTCCTGCTACACAGGACACTTCTCTGTACTGTCTGTGCCCCTCTCCCTGCTCTTCTATCCTGCTACACAGGACACTTCTCTGTACTGTCTCTCTCTCTCCTTACTCTTCTATCCTGCTACACAGGACACTTCTCTGTACTGTCTCTCTCTCTCCTTACTCTTCTATCCTGCTACACAGGACACTTCTCTGTACTGTCTCTCCCCCTCTTCCTGATTTTTATCCTACTACATGGAACACAACTCTATTTTCTCTCCCCTCTCCCTGCACTTAAATCAAGCTATAAGTTCACACTTCTCTTCATTGTCTCTCACCCTCTCCGTATACTGCAACATAGGAACACTTCTCTGTACTGTCTCTATTCCTGTTCCTGTGCTTTTATCCTTCTACATGGGAACACTTCTCATTTCTGTTTCTTGTAATAATCAGTGAGTTGTGTAATAATCAGGGTCATGTACATTATAATCAGTGATGTCTCTGGGTTATTACAGGTTTATCAGAGCTGCTCCTGCATTGAGTCCATGGGTTTCCCCTCAGTAAATTCCTCCGTGGTCCTCGGCTCGTGTCCTCGCGGTGGCGGATGTGACACAATGTTTATTATATATGTTATCATGCAAGCGCTGATTACATTATCATATTCCAGTGGAGCAACTCCGGCCTATGTCATTCTGCTCTGGTGAGATCTCCGATCTTTTCTTTGTAACTTATGCAGCATATGCAGTACTATCTGTATATAAAGGGAGATACTAGGAGGCAGTACTATCTGTATATAAAGGGAGATACTAGGAGGCAGTACTATCTGTATATAAAGGGAGATACTAGGAGGCAGCACTATCTGTATATAAAGGGAGATACTAGGAGGCAGTACTATCTGTATGTACAGGGATATACTAGACAGCAGTACTATCTGTATATACAGGGAGATACTAGGAGGCAGTACTATCTGTATATACAGGGAGATACTAGGAGGCAGTACTATCTGTATATAAAGGGAGATACTAGGAGGCAGTAATATCTGTATATACAGAGAGATACTAGGGATCAGTACTATCTGTATATACAGGGAGATACTAGGAGGCAGTACTATCTGTATATACAGGGAAATACTAGAGAGAAGTACTATCTGTATATACAGGGAGATACTAGGAGGCAGTACTATCTGTATGTACAGGGATATACTAGACAGCAGTACTATCTGTATATACAGGGAGATACTAGGAGGCAGTACTATCTGTATATACAGGGAAATACTAGAGAGAAGTACTATCTGTATATACAGGGAGATACTAGGAGGCAGTACTATCTGTATGTACAGGGATATACTAGACAGCAGTACTATCTGTATATACAGGGAGATACTAGGAGGCAGTACTATCTGTATATACAGGGAGATACTAGGAGGCAGTACTATCTGTATATAAAGGGAGATACTAGGAGGCAGTACTATCTGTATATACAGAGAGATACTAGGGATCAGTACTATCTGTATATACAGGGAGATACTAGGAGGCAGTACTATCTGTATATACAGGGAAATACTAGAGAGAAGTACTATCTGTATATACAGGGAGATACTAGGAGGCAGTACTATTTGTATATACAGGAAGATACTAGGGAGCAGTACTATCTGTGTATAAAGTAAGATACTAGGGAGCAGTACTTTCTGTATATACAGGGAAATACTAGAGAGAAGTACTATCTGTATATACAGGGAGATACTAGGAGGCAGTACTATCTGTATGTACAGGGATATACTAGACAGCAGTACTATCTGTATATACAGGGAGATACTAGGAGGCAGTACTATCTATATATATAGGGAGATACTAGGAGGCAGTACTATCTGTATGTACAGGGATATACTAGACAGCAGTACTATCTGTATATACAGGGAGATACTAGGAGGCAGTACTATCTGTATATACAGCGAGATACTAGGAGGCAGTACTATCTGTATATAAAGGGAGATACTAGGGAGCAGTACTATCTGTATATACAGAGAGATACTAGGAGGCAGTACTATCTGTATATACAGGGAGATACTAGAGAGCAGTACTATCTGTATATACAGGGAGATACTAGGAAGCAGTACTATCTGTATATAAAGGGAGATACTAGGGAGCAGTACTATCTGTATATACAGAGAGATACTAGGAGGCAGTACTATCTGTATATACAGGGAGATACTAGAGAGCAGTACTATCTGTATATACAGGGAGATACTAGGAGGCAGTACTATCTGTATATACAGGAAGATACTAGGGATCAGTACTATCTATGTATAAAGTGAGATACTAGGGGGCAGTACTATCCGTGTATAAAGTGAGATACTAGGGAGCAGTACTATCTGTATATACAGGGAGATACTAGGGAGCAGTACTATCTGTATAGATAGGGAGATACTAGGAGGCAGTACTATCTCTATATAGAGGGAGATACTAGGGAGCAGTACTATCTGTATAGATAGGGAGATACTAGGAGGCAGTACTATCTCTATATAGAGGGAGATACTAGGGAGCAGTACTATCTGTATATACAGGGAGATACTAGGGAGCAGTACTATCTGTATATACAGGGAGATACTAGGGAGCAGTACTATCTGTATATAAAGGGAGATACTAGGGAGCAGTACTCTCTGTATATACTCCCCTCCACTAGTCATATATCAGCCCCACAGCCCCCTCCACTAGTCATATATCAGCCCCACAGCCCCCTCCACTAGTCACATATCAGGGTAAGTGGGTCCCCGGTGCCATGTCTGGCACACAGGATGACATTTGGTGTTAAGAGACACTATTTTAATTGTCAGGTTCTGCTTTGTAGCAAGTGACTGCGCCCCTAATGCTGCCCCCTCTCTTACTGCAGATGGGGCTGCCTGAGGCAAATAGCTAAACTTGCCTTATGGCTGGTGCACTCCTGATTGCCAGTGCTCCCTTATATCTCTGCAGGTGCCTCCCTTTAGAGCTGAAATCCCTGGGGGTTGGGGTCTACATGTTACTCATCAGGACATTAGGTGAGTAGAGATCTTGGTAACGTGTGTCGCCTTGCAGGAAGCCCTAGTGTCATCTAATCAATGGCGGATCTTCATATAGGCGCTATGGACGGGCGCCTGGGGCCTTTGACTTGTGAGGAGCCCAAACCTGGGCCCTTTATGAAGATCCACCGTAAGTCTTCAAAACACCCCTCTATCCTTACCTTTGGCCTCACGTGGCGGTGTCATAGTCACGTGATATCATTGTGTATGCGATGTGAGGGAAGGAAGAGAAGAAGACGGAGCCACGGGGCCTGGAAGGAGAGGCTGAGGGTAAGTACAGAGGTTTTTTTCCCAGAGGGCTCTGCTGTGGACATTTTATTAATAGAGCTCATCTGCTGTGGTCATCCTGTAAAGGGGGGCATCTGCTGTGGTCATCCTGTAAAGGGGGGCATCTGCTGTGGACAACCTGTAAAGGGGGGCATCTGCTGTGGTCATCCTGTAAAGGGGGGCATCTGCTGTGGTCATCCTGTAAAGGGGGGCATCTGCTGTGGACAACCTGTAAAGGGGGGCATCTGCTGTGGTCATCCTGTAAAGGGGGGCATCAGTTGTAGACATGTAAAGGGGGGCATCTGCTGTGGACAACCTGTAAAGGGGGGCATCTGCTGTGGATATTTCTGCAAAGGGGGCATCTGCTGTGGACTCCCCTCCCCCTCAGGGCTTATACTCCAGTCAATTACTTTTCCTTTGGTAACTTTTTTTGTGGTAAAATTAGAGCCTCATCTTCTACACCAGTAATTACGGGGTAGCATCTTCCACTTTGTGTAAATTGTCGGGTCCTATAGCAATGGCAATGTACTGTGTGTGTAGCTGTAATTGTTTTATGTTTACCAAGGTAAGAGAGCAGCACAGGAGGATTATGGGGAAAAGAAAGGAGGAGTTAGAAGTAGTGAGAGAGTTCTGAGGGAGTCAGCGAAGGTGTCAGTGCGGAGGAGCTGGAGAAGAGCGGCAGAAGAGCCGGGGAACAGAGTCGGCACAGCCAGCAGAGTGCAGTGCGGTGAGGCGGTCATATCCGCAATCCTCGGTATGGATCGCGGGCACACCCATGCCACTCGATGTGGCGAGGTAACCCCTGGCCCAGACTTACCTTTCCAATGCTCTTGTTTCCCAACAAGGCCGCAAGCATCCCCGCTCACTAGGGCACGTGCACGCCGGCTCTCCTAGCCTTAAAGGGTCAGCATCCTCTTGATTGGCGCTGGATAATCCGGCTCACCCTTATAATCCGGCACTTCCTTGCCAGATCTTCAGCTCAGCACCTTTTCTTCAGCATTGTTCCTGTAAGTGAAAGCCCTATCTTCCGCGCCAAGAGGAACTTCCGTGGTTTCCATACAGAGCTTCCCTAAGCTGTTCCTGTACTGGCTTGAGATAGTTTCCAGCATTCCCACACGTTCCTGAGTTTCTTCAGCGCTTCCAGACGCCTCCGTGTCTTTAGTTTGTTTCTTCAGAGACTTTTCCGTTCCTGTTTGCCTAGGTCCTGTGCCAGCTCCTGCCTGCTTGCCAGCCGTGAGTTCCAGCTCATCGTACCAAGCCGCACTCCTGCTGTCACCCCAGGCTCGGACTGCGTTCTGCTACCCCTGTTTCCCTGGCTTTCACCACGGGCCTAGTCGCACCCGTGGTATGACCTGGTGGCACCCTGCTGCAGCAAGACCATCCCGCTTTGCGGTGGGCTCTGGTGAAAACCAGGTGCCTAGTGTTGGCTAGTACCATCTACATCTCCCGGGGTGGTCCAGAGGGTCCACTGGTCCACAGACTCCCCCTTTCGGACTCTTCCCACAGAGACTCTAGTTCTGTTTTCTGTGTACCGTTACAGCAAGATCCAGCTAAGGAATCCACCAGGATCAGGAACACCGCCAAGGATTCTCATCATTTGCTGGCTGTTTTTTCTGAAGCGGTCGCCCCGCAGTCCTGCCTGCTCACTTTCCAGGAGGAACAACTAGGCAGAGTTGCTGCCATGCTGGAACGTCTGCTTGAACCCCAGCAACTTCGAGGTCGGGCTACCACAGCCGCCTCGCTTGGCTCTGGCTTTCCAGAAACCGTTCCAGTCTCCGGCTTCCCAAGAGCCTCTCCAGTCTGCGGTTTCCCAAGAGATGCTTTTGTCTGCGGCTTTTCCAGAAGCCGTTCCAGTCTCCGACTTTCCAGAAGCCGCTCCAGTCGCCGGATTCCCAAGAGCCTCTTCAGTCTCCAGTTTCCCAAGAGATGCTTTAGTCTGCGGCTTTTCCAGAAGCTGTTCCAGTCTCCAGCTTTCCAGAGCCGTTCCAGTCTCCGGCTTTCCAAGATCCACTCCAGTCGGCAGCTTTTCCAGAAGCCACTCCAGTCTCCGGCTTCCCAAGAGCCGCTCCTGTTTCAGGCTTTCCAAGAGCCACTCCAGTCTGTGGCTTTTCCAGAAGCCGTTCCAGTCTTCAACTTTCCAGAAGCCACTCCAGTCAAGGGACATTCTAGATGTTTCCAGCAAAACCTCTGCCTGTATGGTGTCAATTCCAGTTCTAGGAGACACCAACACCTTGGGGTCCTGGGTGAGACTTCTCTCAGTATGTATGCGGTGTCTCCACATCTGTCGGTCCCTGTTCTCCTCCTTAGGTGTCCCGTCACCATGAAGAATTTGAGGAGTCGGAAGAAGAGGCAGAAGAAGAGGGGTCCTGAAGGAAGGTAGTACTGTCATGGCCATAACTGCGATCTTCGGTATGAATCGCAGGCACACCCATGCCCCTCGGTGTGTGCCCAGTAACCCCCAGCCCGGACTTACCTCTCCAACGCCGCACGTGGCCGCACGTGCTGGCTAATCCGGCTTGCCCTTATAATCTGACACCTCCATTCCTGCCACATCGGATTTTCAGCTCAGCATCGGTTCTTCAACATTGTTCCTGTAAGGGAAAACCCTATCTTCCACGCCAAGAGGAACTTCCGGGGTTTCCATACGGAGCTTCCCTAAGCTGTTCCTGTACTGGCTTGAGATAGTTTCCAGTGTCCCCATATGCTCCTGAGTTTCTTCAGCGTTTCCAGACGCCTCTGTTTCTTAAGTGTGTTTCTTCAAGGACGTGTCCATTCCTGTTTGCCTGGGTTCAGCTCCTGCATGCTTGCCAGCCGTGAGTTCCAGCTCATCCTTCCAAGCCGCACTCCTGCTGTAACCCCAGGCTTGGACTGTGTTCTGCTACCCCTGTTTCCCTGGCTGCCACAGCGGGCCTAGTCACACCCGTGTAACGACCTGGTGGCACCCTGCTGCACCAAGACCATCCCGCTTTGCGGCGGGCTCTGGTGAAGACCAGGTGCCACTTAGAATCCGGTCCGGGATGCCGGCTAGTACCATCTACAATTCCTGAGGATTCTTCCCACAGAGACTCTAGTTCTGTGTTCTGTGTACCGTTACAATAAGATTAAGGATATAGAGTTTATAGAGGATATAGAGGATATATATAATTATATATAATATATAAGTCCTAACATGCAGCCACATGTTGGTTTGGATGTTGGGGGGCCCTAGTCTTGTGAACAGCCTGTGGCCCATGGGACACTTAATCCGCCACTGCATCTAATCCTGTATCCTCTTCTTCTCCTATAGCCGGAATCCCATCTCCAATTTACTTTGGGGCTCTCATCGATAGAACCTGCCTGATGTGGGGGACAAAACCCTGTGGAGGGCGGGGGGCTTGTCGCATGTATGACACCCACTCCTTCAGGTAATGAGGTCCTATAAAGGTCATCAAAATAAGACTTAGCCGGGTCTGTGACACAATGGATCATGTCCCTCCTTCCTCTCCTGCAGGAACACCTTCCAGGGCCTCACCGATGGGCTCTGGGCCCCGTCCTTCATCTTCTTCCTCTGCTTTATATCTATGGTGAAGAAGAAGCATCCAGTGAAGAAAGGGAACGAGACCAAGAGACCGGAGCCCCCCGAAGATGGTGGGAAAGGGGCGAGTGATGCCCCCGAAATAGAGAAACAAACTTTTATTTAATGACCCCCAACCCAAGGTCATGAGAGGTCCTGGAAGGCGGATCATGATAGATATAATAGCTTGGCTCTGGTCACATGACTGGTCACACAATGTACAGATCTAATAAAATATATATCCACGGCTGCCTCACGTCTCTAACATTCCTGCCTGACAATGGTGGGGGTAATAGTAGAAGATGTGGGACGCAACAACCGGCTGCCGAAACAACCTCATGGGTTTGTTGTGTTATCAGCCACAAAGACCTTCCCAACCAAACCCCTTCTCCTACAAACATATCACAAGGAGATGGACCCCGGGAGAGACCCCTGTGCTCCTCCCTCCTCTGATATCTGTCCTTCAGCCAACTGACCGATCCTCATTCCTATTCTTCATATATAACATAACTTGTGGTGGTTGGAAGGACCATCCAAGTCCCTGGATCTTGGCCAACTGGGTGGTCACTGGGTGCTCATCATCCTGCTGTCCTGTCATTGCTTCTGATTTTACAGCCACCAAGTCCTTGCCTCCTCGTAGATTCCCCATTCCCCTCTGTACCTTAAGAAGAGGCACCACCAAGCGCCTGCCTCACCAATGCGTAAAGTGTGTGTGGGGCATTTATTATTGGCTTTGGGGCAGTTTTTGGTGGACTCTTACGTTGCTGTTATGCACCATATCAATTAAATGTCAGGGCCACAATGTAGCTTCTTTTTGTCACTCAATGTGAACGCAGCCCTTTATCCCCGACACTCGTCCGACATTTCAAGTCTCCTGGTCGTTCGTTTTTTTGGTGCAAATTTTGGCACGTAATAAAGCCAACAAAAAAGCAACACTACCAACTTCTAAACCCCTCCATGAATGTGGTTTGTCATCACTGAGGCTCACATGTTCCTCTTACGATGCAACAAATACATTAAGGTCACGCCACAACATCACAAAACACGATGAAACAGGAGCCAGAAAACAACACTTAGTGCCAAAATAATAAACGCCCCCGTTTTGTAGAGAGTGATGGTGGTGACCTATATAGAAGCATAACGGAGAGACAAGGGTCACTCCTATAGTGTAGCACCAACAGATTAAAGAAAGCGTAGAATTGAAACTACTAACCTGAAAAGGTCACGTAATCGTGCACAACTCCGAACGCTGTTGTCCGAGTTCTTGAAAAAAACTAAAAGTGGCCAGGAGAGGGCTGGTTAAAAAAAAATAAAGTCCGACTTACCTTCCGGTGCCCTCCGGTATCCAGTGCTGCTGTCACTCAGGTCCGGGCACCATGTAAACAAACATGGCCGCCGGAGCAGCGCTGGACTCAGCTTCCGTCCGGCCGTGGCCTGGCACGCCTACCCATCCCTATTCACAGCATTGTGTATGGGGGCTGGAAGGTTGTCGGGTCCGGCCGGAAGCTGAGTCCAGCGCTGCTCCGGCGGCCACGTTTGTTTACATGGCGCCCGGAACGGAGTGACAGCAGCACTGGATACCGGAGGGCACCGGAAGGTAAGTAGATCTTTATTTTTTTTTAAACACTTTTTTTTTAAACAGCCCTCTCCTTGCCACTTTTAGTTTTTTTCAAGAACTCGGACAACCCCTTTAATTGTCCTCCTGCTGCCTCACTCGTGAGAATTTTCCTTCTCCGGATTGAAAACAGCTCCCAATTTTGTATTAATATTCCAAAAGGTTTTCTTGTGAACCCTGAATGGCGCTGGGGGACCATGATGGGAAGTTTAAGAATGGTTTATTTTACGAAATAGATTTACATAAAAAAAATAATAAGAAAAAATCGCAGATTACAAAAGGTTTACAGACATTATGAATACACCAGCAGTGTGTACTATGTGCAGGGTGTGTACTATGTGCCGGGGTGTACTATGAGCAGGGGGTGTACTATGTGCAGGGGGTGTACTATGTGCAGTGTCCTGTGTACTATGTACAGTGTCCTGTGTACTATGTGCCAGGGTGTGTACTATGTGCAGTGTCCTGTGTACTATGTGCAGAGTGTGTACTATGTGCAGGGGGTGTGCTATGAGCAGGGTGTGTACTATGTGCAGTGTCCTGTGTACTATGTGCAGAGTGTGTACTATGTGCAGGGGGTGTACTATGAGCAGGGGGTGTACTATGTGCAGTGTGTACTATGTACAGTGTCCTGTGTACTATGTGCAGGGTGTGTACTATGTGCAGTGTCCTGTGTACTATGTGCAGGGTGTACCATGTGCAGGGGGTGTACTATGTGCAGGGGGTGTACTATGTGCCGGGGTGTACTATGTGCAGGGGGTGTGTACTATGTGCAGGAGGTGTGTACTATGTGCAGGAGGTGTGTAATATGAGCAGGGGGTGTACTATGTACAGGGGGTGTACTATGAGCATGGGGTGGACTATGTGCAGGGTATGTACCATGTGCAGGGGTGTGTGCTATGTTCACTGTGCACTATGTGCAGGAAGTATACTATGTGCAGTGTCCTGTGTACTATGTAGCGAGGTGTATTATGTGCAGGGTGTACACTATGTGCAGTGTCCTGTGTACTATGTGCAGTGTCCTGTGTACAATGTGCCGGGGTGTACTATGTGCGGGGTGTACACTATGAGCAGGGTCCTGTGTACTATGTGCCGGGCTGTACTATGTGCAGGGTGTGTACTATGTGCAGTGTGTACTATGTGCAGTGTCCTGTGTACTATGTACAGGGGGTGTACTATATGCAGGTCTTGTGTACTATGTGCTGGGTCCTGTGTACTATGTGCAGGGAATGTACTATGTGCAGTGTCCTGTGCATTATGTGCCAGGGTGTACTATGTGCAGTGTGTGTAATATCTGCAGGGTGTACTATGTGCAGTGTGTACTATGTGCAGGGTGTGTACTATGTGCAGGGTGTACTATGTGCAGGGTCCTGTGTACTATGTGCAGGGTGTCCTGTGTACTATGTGCAGGGTCCTTTGTTCTATGTGCAGGGAGTGTACTATGTGCAGTGTCCTGTGTACTATGTGCAGTGTGTACTATGTGCAGGGTGTGTACTATTTGCAGGGTGTGTACTATGTGCAGGAGGTGTGTACTATGTGCAGGGGGTGTGTACTAGGTGCAGGGGTTGTACTATGTGCAGGTCTTGTGTACTATGTGCAGGGTCCTGTGTGCTATGTGCAGGGAATGTACTATGTGCAGTGTCCTGTGCATTATGTGCCAGGGTGTACTATGTGCAGTGTGTACTATGTGCAGGGTGTGTACTATGTGCAGGGGGTGTATACTATGTGCAGGGGGTGTATACTATGTGCAGGGGGTGTATACTATGTGCAGGGTGTGTACTATGTGCAGGGTGTGTACTATGTGCAGGGTGTACACTATGTGCAGTGTCCAGTGTACTATGTGCCGGGCTGTACTATGTGCAGGGTGTGTACTCTGTGCAGTGTGTACTATATGCAGTGTCCTGTGTACTATGTGCAGGGGGTGTACTATATGCAGGTCTTGTGTACTATGTGCAGGGAATGTACTATTTGCAGTGTCCTGTGTATTATGTGCCAGGGTGTACTATGTGCAGTGTGTGTAATATCTGCAGGGTGTACTATGTGCAGTGTGTACTATGTGCAGGGTGTGTACTGTGTGCAGGGTGTACTATGTGCAGGGTCCTGTGTACTATGTGCAGGGGGTGTACTATGCACAGGGGGTGTGTACTATGTGCAAGGGGTGTGTACTAGGTGCAGGGGGTGTACTATGTGCAGGGGATGTACTATGTGCAGGTCCTAAGTACTATGTGCAGGGTCCTGTGTACTATGTGCAGGGAATGTACTATGTGCAGTGTCCTGTGTACTATGTGCAGGGGGTTTACTATGTGCAGGGGGTTGTCTTCTATGTGCCGGGGGTGTACTATGAGCAGGGTGTGTGTACTATGTGCAGTGTGTACTATGTGCAGGGTGTGTACTATGTGCAGTGTCCTGTGTACTATGTGCAGGGTGTGTACTATGTGCAGTGTCTTGTGTACTATGTGCAGGGTGTACTATGTGCAGGGTGTGTACTATGTGCAGTGTCCTGTGTACTATGTGCAGGGTGTGTACTATGTGCAGTGTCCTGTGTACTATGTGCAGTGTGTACTATGTGCAGTGTGTACTATGTGCAGTGTCCTGTGTACTATGAGCAGTTTCCTGTGTACTATGTGCAGGGGTCCTGTGTACTATGTGCAGGGTCCTGTATACTATGTGTAGTGTGTACTATGTGCAGTGTGTACTATGTGTAGTATGTACTATGTGCAGTGTGTACTATGTGCAGTGTCCTGTGTACTATGTGCAGGGGGTGTTCTATTTACAGGGTCCTGTGTACTATGTGCAGTGTGTACTATGTGTTGTGTGTACTATGTGCAGTGTTCTGTGTACTATATGTAGTGTCCTGGGTACTATGTGTAGTGTCCTGTGTACTATGTGCAGTGTGTACTATGTGCAGGGTCCTGTGTACTATGTGCAGTGTCCTGTGTACTATATGTAGTGTCCTGTGTACTATGTGCAGTGTGTACTATGTGCAGGGTCCTGTGTACTATGTGCAGTGTCCTGTGTACTATGTGCAGGGTCCTGTGTACTATGTGCAAGGGGTGTACTATGCGCAGGGTGTGTAGGGATGTGTAGTGTGTACTATGTGCAGTGTCCTGTGTACTATGTGCAGTGTGTACTATGTGCAGTGTCCTGTGTACTATATGTAGTGTCCTGTGTACTATGTGTAGTGTGTACTATGTGCAGTGTGTACTATGTGTAGTGTGTACTATGGGCAGTGTCCTGTGTACTATGTGCAGGGTCCTGTGTACTATGTGCAGGGTCCTGTGTACTATGTGCAGGGGGTGTACTATGTGCCGGGGTGTACTATGAGCAGGGGGTGTACTATGTGCAGCGGGTGTGTACTATGTGCAGTGTCCTGTGTACTATGTGCAGGTGGTGTACTATGTGCAGGGGGTGTACTATGTGCAGGGGGTGTACTATGTGCAGGGGGTGTGTACTATGAGCAGGAGGTGTGTACTATGTGCAGGAGGTGTGTAATATGAGCAGGGGGTGTACTATGAGCAGGGGGTGGACTATGTGCAGGGTATGTACCATGTGCAGGGGTGTGTGCTATGTTCACTGTGCACTATGTGCAGGGGGTATACTATGTGCAGTGTCCTGTGTACTATGTAGCGAGGTGTACTATGTGCAGGGTGTACACTATGTGCAGTGTACTATGTACAGTGTGTAATTTGTGCAGTGTGTACTATGTGCAATGTGCAGTTTGTACTATGTGCAGGGGTCCTGTGTACTATGTGCAATGTGTAGTTTGTACTATGTGCAGTGTCCTGTGTACTATGTGCAGTGTCCTGTGTACTATGTTCAGTGTGTACTATGTGCAGTGTGTACTATGTGCAGTGTCCTGTGTACTATGTGCAGTGTGTACTATGTGCAGGGTCCTGTGTACTATGTACAGTGTGTAATTTGTGCAGTGTGTACTATGTGCAAGGTCCTGTGTACTATGTGCAGGGTCCTGTGTACTATGTGCAGGGGTCCTGTGTACTATGTGCAGTGTCCTGTGTACTATGTGTAGTGTGTACTATGTGCAGGGGTCCTGTGTACTATGTGCAGGGTCCTGTGTACTATGTGCAATGTGTAGTTTCTACTATGTGCAGTGTCCTGTGTACTATGTGCAGTGTCCTGTGTACTATGTTCGGTGTGTACTATGTGTAGTGTGTACTATGTGCAGTGTCCTGTGTACTATGTGCAGTGTGTACTATGTGCAGGGTCCTGTGTACTATGTACAGTGTGTAATTTGTGCAGTGTGTACTATGTGCAGGGTCCTGTGTACTATGTGCAGGGTCCTGTGTACTATGTGCAGAGGTCCTGTGTACTATGTGCAGTGTCCTGTGTACTATGTGTAGTGTGTACTATGTGCAGGGGTCCTGTGTACTATGTGCAGGGGTCCTGTGTACTATGTGCAGTGTCCTGTGTACTATGTGCAGTGTGTACTATGTGCAGGGTCCTGTGTACTATGTACAGTGTGTAGTTTTTGCAGTGATTACTATGTGCAGTGTGTAATTTGTGCAGTGTGTACTATGTGCAATGTTCAGTTTGTACTATGTGCAGTGTGTACTATGTGCAGTGTCCTGTGTACTATGTGCAGTGTGTACTATGTGCAGGGTCCTGTGTACTATGTACAGTGTGTAATTTGTGCAGTGTGTACTATGTGCAGGGTCCTGTGTACTATTCCTGTGTACTATATGCAGTGTCCTGTGTACTATGTGCAGTGTCCTGTGTACTATGTGCAGTGTCCTGTGTACTATGTGCAGGGTCCTGTGTACTATGTGCAGGGGTCCTGTGTACTATATGCAGTGTCCTGTGTACTATGTGCAGGGTCCTGTGTACTATGTGCAGGGGTCCTGTGTACTATATGCAGTGTCCTGTGTACTATGTGTAGTGTGTACTATGTGCAGTGTCCTGTGTGCTATGTGCAGGGTCCTGTGTGCTATGTGCAGGGTCCTGTGTACTATGTGCAGGGTCCTGTGTACTATGTGCAGGGGTCCTGTGTACTATATGCAGTGTCCTGTGTACTATGTGTAGTGTGTACTATGTGCAGTGTCCTGTGTACTATGTGCAGTGTGTACTATGTGCAGTGTCCTGTGTACTATATGTAGTGTCCTGTGTACTATGTGTAGTGTGTACTATGTGCAGTGTGTACTATGTGTAGTGTGTACTATGGGCAGTGTCCTGTGTACTATGTGCAGGGTCCTGTGTACTATGTGCAGGGTCCTGTGTACTATGTGCAGGGGGTGTACTATGTGCCGGGGTGTACTATGAGCAGGGGGTGTACTATGTGCAGCGGGTGTGTACTATGTGCAGTGTCCTGTGTACTATGTGCAGGTGGTGTACTATGTGCAGGGGGTGTACTATGTGCAGGGGGTGTACTATGTGCAGGGGGTGTGTACTATGAGCAGGAGGTGTGTACTATGTGCAGGAGGTGTGTAATATGAGCAGGGGGTGTACTATGAGCAGGGGGTGGACTATGTGCAGGGTATGTACCATGTGCAGGGGTGTGTGCTATGTTCACTGTGCACTATGTGCAGGGGGTATACTATGTGCAGTGTCCTGTGTACTATGTAGCGAGGTGTACTATGTGCAGGGTGTACACTATGTGCAGTGTACTATGTACAGTGTGTAATTTGTGCAGTGTGTACTATGTGCAATGTGCAGTTTGTACTATGTGCAGGGGTCCTGTGTACTATGTGCAATGTGTAGTTTGTACTATGTGCAGTGTCCTGTGTACTATGTGCAGTGTCCTGTGTACTATGTTCAGTGTGTACTATGTGCAGTGTGTACTATGTGCAGTGTCCTGTGTACTATGTGCAGTGTGTACTATGTGCAGGGTCCTGTGTACTATGTACAGTGTGTAATTTGTGCAGTGTGTACTATGTGCAAGGTCCTGTGTACTATGTGCAGGGTCCTGTGTACTATGTGCAGGGGTCCTGTGTACTATGTGCAGTGTCCTGTGTACTATGTGTAGTGTGTACTATGTGCAGGGGTCCTGTGTACTATGTGCAGGGTCCTGTGTACTATGTGCAATGTGCAGTTTCTACTATGTGCAGTGTCCTGTGTACTATGTTCGGTGTGTACTATGTGTAGTGTGTACTATGTGCAGTGTCCTGTGTACTATGTGCAGTGTGTACTATGTGCAGGGTCCTGTGTACTATGTACAGTGTGTAATTTGTGCAGTGTGTACTATGTGCAGGGTCCTGTGTACTATGTGCAGGGTCCTGTGTACTATGTGCAGAGGTCCTGTGTACTATGTGCAGTGTCCTGTGTACTATGTGTAGTGTGTACTATGTGCAGGGGTCCTGTGTACTATGTGCAGGGGTCCTGTGTACTATGTGCAGTGTCCTGTGTACTATGTGCAGTGTGTACTATGTGCAGGGTCCTGTGTACTATGTACAGTGTGTAGTTTTTGCAGTGATTACTATGTGCAGTGTGTAATTTGTGCAGTGTGTACTATGTGCAATGTTCAGTTTGTACTATGTGCAGTGTGTACTATGTGCAGTGTCCTGTGTACTATGTGCAGTGTGTACTATGTGCAGGGTCCTGTGTACTATGTACAGTGTGTAATTTGTGCAGTGTGTACTATGTGCAGGGTCCTGTGTACTATTCCTGTGTACTATATGCAGTGTCCTGTGTACTATGTGCAGTGTCCTGTGTACTATGTGCAGTGTCCTGTGTACTATGTGCAGGGTCCTGTGTACTATGTGCAGGGGTCCTGTGTACTATATGCAGTGTCCTGTGTACTATGTGCAGGGTCCTGTGTACTATGTGCAGGGGTCCTGTGTACTATATGCAGTGTCCTGTGTACTATGTGTAGTGTGTACTATGTGCAGTGTCCTGTGTGCTATGTGCAGGGTCCTGTGTGCTATGTGCAGGGTCCTGTGTACTATGTGCAGGGTCCTGTGTACTATGTGCAGGGGTCCTGTGTACTATATGCAGTGTCCTGTGTACTATGTGTAGTGTGTACTATGTGCAGTGTCCTGTGTACTATGTGCAGTGTGTAATTTGTGCAGTGTGTACTATGTGCAGTGTGTACTATGTGCAGTGTCCTGTGTGCTATGTGCAGGTCCTGTGTACTATGTGCAGTGTGTACTATGTGCAGGGTCCTGTGTGCTATGTGCAGGGGGTGTGTACTATGTGCAGGGTCCTGTGTACTATGTGCAGGGGGTGTACTATGTGCAGGGTCCTGTGTACTATGTGCAGGGTCCTGTGTACTATGTGCAGGGTCCTGTGTACTATGTGCAGGGTCCTGTGTACTATGTGCAGTGTGTACTATGTGCAGGGTCCTGTGTACTATATGTAGTGTCCTGTGTACTATATGCAGTGTGTCCTGTGTACTATGTGCAGGGTCCTGTGTACTATGTGTAGTGTGTACTATGTGCAGTGTGTACTATGTGCAGTGTGTACTATGTGCAGGGTCCTGTGTACTATAAGCAGTGTTTACTATGTGCAGGGTCCTGTGTACTATGTGCAGTGTGTACTATGTGCAGGGTCCTGTGTACTATATGTAGTGTCCTGTGTATTATATGCAGTGTGTCCTGTGTACTATGTGCAGGGTCCTGTGTACTATATGTAGTGTGTACTATGTGCAGTGTGTACTATGAGCAGTGTGTACTATGTGCAGTGTGTACTATGTGTAGTGTTTTCTATGTGCCGTGTGTTCTATGTGCAGTGTGTACTATGTGTAGTGTGTACTATGTGTAGTGTGTACTATGTATATTGTGTACTATGTGCAGTGTGTACTATGAGCAGTGTGTACTATGTGCAGTGTGTACTATGTGTAGTGTTTTCTATGTGCCGTGTGTTCTATGTGTAGTGTGTACTATGTGTAGTGTGTACTATGTGTAGTGTGTACTATGTATAGTGTGTACTATGTGCAGTGTGTACTATGAGCAGTGTGTACTATGTGCAGTGTGTACTATGTGTAGTGTTTTCTATGTGCCGTGTGTTCTATGTGTAGTGTGTACTATGTGTAGTGTGTACTATGTGCAGTGTGTACTATGTATAGTGTGTACTATGTGCAGTGTGTACTATGTGCAGTGTATTTCTCCTTATTTCTCTGTATTTAAATGATCTATTGAAGGTTCTCCTTCTGATGTTCCTAGTTCTTCAGTGACGATATTTCTTGGTGTAGGACACACGATCATCTAGTCGTACTCATGGATTGATAGTCAGAGTTACTGTGATTTGGGAATAACATCTTCAGGCCGATCTTCAATTCAAAGTTTTTGACCCCATTTTGTCAGTTCCCCAGAGGTCCAGTTATAGATCGGGTTATGTGGTGCTGACAGGACATAGACATGGAATGGCATCGGGAGACAAAACCTCTGCCCACTCCGCGTGAATGGACCCAACCTGCAGAGATCAAAACGAACCCTCTTTTATAGGAGAGGGGTCACCCCCGGTTACCAGGAAGGGAGCGTCCACGAAATCTAAGCCAAGAGCCGTCACAAAATTCCCATTGACAAACTTAACAGCAGACAAATGACTGGATTCCAGGTCACAAAACCTTAAAAACCGGTACGGGAAATACTTGTGCACCAAACAAAGGAGGAAGAGCCGCCATGACCTCACATACACCAGTTATGGCTACAAGGGGCACCGTAACCCTATGCACATGAGCTCTGAGTGGCTACACCTGCATCCCCAATGCATCACAGCACCTGGTCACCTAGTGGTTAAGTTCTTTGTTCCGTCCATCCTAATCAATAGTCACTCATGAGTGGCCACCACCCTTGGAACGTGCACACGAGGACATAACAGGCGGCTTTAGGTCTATATTTTTATGGATACAGAAATCCTTACTACACACAGGTCACATAAATGTCGGTCAGATATCCTCTTCATCCAGGGCAGAGGGTTCTCAGCCTTGTTTTCTTGGGCAGCAGCCGGTGCACAGCAGCTTCCATGACCCTGTGCGTGTGCCAGCGCTCGTACAGGGGAACGGGACGGCGGAGGAGCAGAGAAGGGTCTCTTCATGTTTCCTTCTTTCCTCCACCGTCCCATTCCCCTCTATGAGCGCCGTCTCGTGCACGCCAGAGGTAAGTATGAATATGTAATGAGCCGTTCCAATTCCCTGGAACAGTAAACAGCTTTTATTCTTCTTCTTCTCCTGGAGTTTTCCTGCCTTTGTTCAGAATCACAACTAATCCGGAAACGGCTTCAGACGCTATTTATCAGGACTTTCACTTACTCGCCAATTTCCATATAAACACCTGAAAATCGGTGGCCTTAAATATCCCATTATCACGTGGTTAGGTAGGTCAAATCTCATAGTTTCATAGTTTATACGGTTGAAAAAAGACACTTGTCCATCAAGTTCAACCAAGGAAGGGTAGGGAATGGATGAGGAAGGGATTTAGGGAAAACAATCCTATATAGCATAACAATCAATGTTATTTAGGTGTGAAAAGGCATCTAGACCCTTCTTGAAGCTCACTGCTGTCCCTGCTGTGACCAGCGCCTGAGCTCTCTGCTGTCCCTGCTGTGCTCTGCTCCTGAGCTCTCCGCTGTCCCTGGTGTGACCAGCGCCTGAGCTCTCTGCTGTCCCTGCTGTGCTCTGCTCCTGAGCTCTCCGCTGTCCCTGGTGTGACCAGCGCCTGAGCTCTCCGCTGTCCCTCCTGTGCTTTGCTCCTGAGCTCTCTGCTGTCCCTTCTGTGACCAGTGCCTGAGCTCTCTGCTGTCCTTGCTGTGACCAGCGCCCGAGCTCTCTGCTGTCCCTGCTGTGACCAGCACCTGAGCTCTCTGCTGTCCCTGCTGTGCTCTGCTCCTGAGCTCTCTGCTGTCCCTGCTGTGACCAGCGCCTGAGCTCTCTGCTGTCCCTGCTGTGACCAGCGCCTGAGCTCTCTGCTGTCCCTGCTGTGACCAGCGCCTGAGCTCCGCTATTCCACAGATTGACAGTTCTCATAGTAAAAAAGCCCTGTCGCCTCCGTTGATTAAACCTTGTTTTCTCCAGATGGAGACAGTGCCCCCCTCGTCTTTTGATTTGATCTAATCTGAAACAACTTACCACCATATTTTTTGTATGGACCATTCATATATTTAAATAAATTAATCATGTCCCCTCGTAGTCGTCTCTTTTCCAGACTAAATAAATCTAGTTGTTTTAATCTTTCCTCATAACTGAGACCCTCCATACCCCTTATCATTTCTGTGGCTCTTCGTTGAACCCTCTCCAGCTCCAGGGCATCCTTTTTATGGACCGGTGCCCAGAACTGGACAGCATATTCCAGGTGTGGCGGAACCAGTGCCATGTATAGTGGTAATATTACATCCCTATCACGAGAGTCCAGACCACTTTTGATACATGACATGATCCTACTAGCTTTAGAGGCAGCTGATTGACATTGCATGCTGTTATTCAATTTATGATCTACTAGTACCCCCAGGTCCTTCTCAACAAGGGACTCTCCCAGATTTACTCCCCCAAGGACATATTTTGCCTTTGGATTATTGGCCCCCAGGTGCATAACATTACATTTATCCACATTAAACCTCATTTGCAAGTGGATGACCAAACATTCAGTTTGTCCAAGTCACCCTGCAGCCTATGAACATCCTCCATAGACTGTATTACACTACACAGTTTGGTGTCATCTGCAAAAATAGACACTTCCCCACAATGGAAGTTAAGCTTACAGGCCTGTAATTGCCTGGCGAAGTTCTAGAGCCCTTTTTATATATTGGCACCACATTTGCCTTGCGCCAGTCACTTGGCACCACACCAGACATTACGGAATCCCTGAAGAATCCTCAAAATGTTTGTGATCCCCAAGATTAGCTACCTAATGCAGACCCTTCCCGCATTCCTACCCAACACACATCTTTACCACGGTGAGGCTACTTCTTCTCTGTTACCTCTGGAAAGAGACAGACCCCAGGCTTTCCCAAGCCATTATTTGGAGTGGGTTCCCTGACATCTACGCCTGTATGAATGGCTGCAGGAGGCTTTACAGGGGGCAGGAGACAAGACTGGTGGCATCGCTCACCTTGTCTTCTCCCAACAATCGGAAAGGGGATTCATTATAGACAGTGGGGCTCATTTACTAAGGGCCCGATTCGCGGTTTCCCTACGTGTTACCTGAATATTTCCGATTTGCGCCGATTTCCCCTGAATTGCCCTGGGATTTTGGTGCACGCAATCGAATTGTGGCGCATCGGCGCTGGCATGCACGCAACAGAAATCGGGGGGGCGTGGCCAAACAAAAACCCGACGGATTCGTAAAAAACGCCGAATTTTAAAAAAAATCTGTTGCGGATCGCGAATGGACCGGGTAAGTAAATGAGCCCCAATGACTTTCCCCCAGTCCTCAGCTGTCCACTCCCTGTACCTTTTGCAGGACCTATCAGTCTGTCCCGGATGTTTTTTTCTGGAGAAAAGTGGCTTCTTTGCTGCCCTCTTGGACACCAGGCCTTGCACCAAGAGTCTCCGCAATCCCACAGTGTGTGCAGATGAACTCACACCTGCCTGCTGCCTGTCCCTTGGGACTAAAGTCAGTGGACTCCCTGGACCACCGCGGGGGATAAAGATGCTAGCCGCAACCCAGGAGTGGACTCCTGGTCTTCGCCAGAGCCACTAGGTCACTCCACGGGTCCGAGTAGGCCCGTTGTGGCAGCCAAGGTAGGGACACAGGGCAGGTAGGACCGAGAACGTCCAGGCGGCTGCACTTAGGAAAATAATATGATGTGCAGTCACGCTATCATTCACACCCTTTCATGTATTCACATGCCTCTGATGACACGATACCCATATAATGGGATCGTAGAAACGCGTCAGGCGTAGAATGTGTTAGGCAGATTAGGATTGCTGACTGATCAAGGCATAGTCAGTATCCAATGTATAATCAATACTCGAGTGCTAAGATCTAAAACGGAAGTGATATGTAGCACCACTTTCACTTTATGTTAGCACTTTAGTTCATTGTGTGTACGGGCACCTAAGAGGAGCGTTTTTTTTACAAGCTATTTTTACAAGTATCCCGCTGGCCGCCGCACATGATGAATTAGTCAACACTACACAATAGCACTTTATTTCAGTGTGCAACCTTTGTTCTGATATATACACTGAAAGCCTGAAATTATCAGTCTTTGGCTGAAGAGTGGCCTTCATTTTAATATTTGTAATAAAAGCTTAATTTTAAGTGTTCTTATTTCAGGCAGACAAAAGGACCACGGGAAGGCAGGACCATGGGATGGCAGGACCTTGGGATGGCAGGACCTCGGGATGGCAGGACCTCGGATGGATGGCTGGCAGGACACTGGACCGCCAAAGGATAACCGGACTGCCACAGGATTAAAGGACCGCCACAGGATTAGAGGACAGGATCCGCAACATGGATCGCGGAGGCACCTGCACCACGACTCCGGACCAGGGTCGGGCAGCACATGGGTGCATCCGCGATCCGAGACATGAATCGCAGAGTCACCCGTGACAGTACCCCACCCCACCCCCTTAGGACCCCTCTTCTCTTCTTCTTCAGCCCGCTGTTCTTCTTTCTTCACCTCCTCCAATTTTTCTTGGTGATGAGACACCTTAGGAGGAGAGCAGGCACCGAGAAGACTTGGGAAGCCGCAGGCTGGGTCGGGTCTTGGCACAATGGAGCGGAGACTCTGGAGCGGCCTCAGGGGAGGCCGGTGGAGACTCTGGAGCGCCTAGAGGCCGGTGGAGACTCTGGAGCGGCCTCAGGGGAGGCCGGAGCAGCTGTGGGAGGCTGCAGAGTCACCAGAGCAGCCGTGGGAAGCTGCGGAGTCACCGCTGCGGCTTCTGGAAAAGCCGGAGCAGTCTGGCAAGCTGCGGAGGCTGAGGCGACTTCTGGAGAGCCACTGGAGCAGCACTGGCAAGCTGCGGTGGCTGGAGCGCCACTGGAGCAGCTCTAGGAAGATGCAGAGTCGCTGGAGCAGCTCTGGGGAGCTGTGGAGTCGCTGGAGCAGCTTTGGGAAGCTGCGGAGCCACTGGAGCAGCTCTGGGAAGCTGGGGAGGCTGAGGCCGCTGGAGCAGCTTTGGGAAGCTACAGAGGCTGAGGCGCCGCTGGAACAGCTCTGGGAAGCTACAGAGGCTGAGACGCCGCTGGAGCAGCTCGGGGAAACTGCGGAGGCTTAGGCACTACTGGAACAGCTCTAGGAAGCTGCAGAGTCACGGTAGCAGCTCTAGGAAGCTTCAGAGTCACAGGAGCAGCTCTGGGAAGTTTCAGAGTCACGGGAGAAGCTCTGGGAGGCTGTGGAGACAGGCGAGGTAGCCGAACTTAAGACGGTTCAAACCTGGACTGTATTTTTGCCAGGAACTTGGTATGGGAGACCATGTCGGGGTCACCAGTCTCCCATAGAGGAGTAGCCCAGGCCACGGCCTCTCCAGAGAGCAAACAATAGACGAACACCACCTTAGAGCGTTCGGTGGGGAACTGGGAGGACATCAGTTCAAGATGCTGCAAACACTGGGAAACGAATCTCCTGCAAAATTTGGGATAGCCATCAAATTTGTCAGGCAAAAAATTTTTGGGTGCCAGAAAACATAGCGGGGTGACTGAAGCAACGGGAGGAATTGCAGGAGCCTGCTGTGGGAGGCAATCATCCGAAGAGTGGCAGCAAGTTTGTCCAAGAGTTCCTTTTGGGCAGCAATCTCTTGGGAATGCTGGGCAATTGCGCTGGGGAAGTCACCCAGTAGCAGGTACAGATCCTTGGGACTGTCCAGGGCTTTTGTAGGATACAAGACCTTGGCGGAGTCCATGGACGGATGTTACTGTCACAGTCTATGGGAATAGTCCCTCGGGACTAAAGTCTGTGGACTCCCTGGACCACCACAGGGGATAAAGATGCTAGCCGCAACCCGGGAGCATAGTCTAAGTGGACTCCTGGTCTTCGCCAGAGCCACCAGGTCTCTCCACGGGGCCGACTAGGCCCGCAGTGGCAGCCAAGGTAGGGACACAGGGCAGGCAGGACCACGGGAAGGCAGGACCATGGGAAGTAAGGACCACAGGATGGCAGGACCTCAGGATGGCAGGACCGCGGGATGGAAGGACCTCAGAATGGCAGGACCTTGGATGGATGGCTGGCAGGACACCAGACCGCCACAGGATAACCGGACCGCCACAAGATTACAGGACCGCCACAGGATAACAGGACCGCCACAGGACATGGGAACACCACAGAAACACCACAGGATCATGGGGACACCACAGGAACACCACGGGAACACCGCAGAAACACAGGAACGCGGAGGCATCTGGAAACGCTCGGGAGGCTTTCTCTTCAGCAGAAAGACCTGAAGATCCAGCAGGGGATGCTGGGAGGCGCCAGGCTACATAGCAGAGCCGGGATGCCAGCGCCAATAAGAAGGACGCTGGCCCTTTAAATTCTTGGAGAGTCGGGTGTGAGCGCCAAAGTGAGCAGGGATGCGCACTAGCTCGTCCAACAGCAGGAGCGCTGCCATACGGGCCGGAGCCAGGAGATGTAAGTATCGAGCTGGGGAAGCGGGGACAGCAGCAGCAGGCAGCGAAACACGGGTGCACCCGCGATCCGAGACATGGATCATGGGGTCATCCGTGACACTGCTATTCCTGAGCAAGCTCTGCACTGCTGGTAGCCCCATCCCCAAGCTGAAAGACTTGGAAGAGACGGTCCTGGCGCTTGCTGGTCCTTCTTGGGCGCCTGGAGCCTTTTTGGTAACTATGGAGCCTCTCTCCTTGGATTCCTTGAAGAAGCGATAGATTGGTGACTGAGGTGCAATCTTTCTAGCTGCGATACTCTTCCCTGTTGGGCCAGGTTTGTGAAGTTCAATGATGACTGTACGTGTTTCTGTAGAGATAACCATGGGTAACAGAAGAGAAACAATGATGCCAAGCACCAGCCTCCTTGTAAAGTGTCCAGTTGTCACAGGCACCCCCGCGATCCATACCACGGATCGCGGGTGCACCCGTGCCTCTCTCCGCCCCCCTGGCCCGCTCCCGACCGGACTAGGTCCCGCGCAGCCCCGCTCCCTAGGAAGCGCGCACAGCAGTGTCTCCAGATTTAAAGGGCCAGCGCGCAGGTGATTTCCGCTGGTCACTTCCTGTTCTGTATTTAACCCTATGACTCCAATCATTCCCTGCCAGATCTTTCTGTGTATTCCATGGTGAAAGCTCCCCTGCAATATTCCTGCGTTCCTGCGTTTTCTGCATTACCTGTGTCGCTCCGTGTTGCCGTGTTACCTGAGTTCCTCCGTGTTGCTGTATTCCAGTGTCCCTCCTGCCTGTTCTCCCGTTCCCTCCTGCCTGGACCTCCCGTTGCTGATCCCAGATTCGGACTTGACCTTGCATCTCTGCCGTCTGCCCTGACCTTCTGCTTGGACCTGACCACTAGACTATCATCCACTAAGGGCTAGTCGCACCTGTGGAACGACCTGGTGGTATCCAGCCGCAGCAAGTCCAACCCGCTTTGTGGCGGACTCTGGTGAAAACCAGGTGCCAGTTAGACTCCGGTCCCAGGTGTAGGCTAGTACCATCTCCCGCGGTGGTCCAGAGGATCCACTGATCCTGACACCAGGGGTGTGATTGTTACTTAATCCTGACAGATTGTCCCCAGCCCTGTCCCCATCAGCCCCCGCACCTGTGTTACTGGGGACATCACTGACACCATGTTACCTGCTCCTATTATACTGCCCAGTGGTGATTGTTACTTACACATGACACATTGTCCCCAGCCCTGTCCCCATCAGCCCCCGCACCTGTGTTACTGGGGACATCACTGACACCATGTTACCTGCTCCTATTATACTGCCCAGTGGTGATTGTTACTTACACATGACACATTGTCCCCAGCCCTGTCCCCATCAGCCCCCGCACCTGTGTTACTGGGGACATCACTGACACCATGTTACCTGCTCCTATTATACTGCCCAGTGGTGATTGTTACTTACACATGACACATTGTCCCCAGCCCTGTCCTCATCAGCCCCCGCACCTGTGTTACTGGAGACATCACTGACACCATGTTACCTGCTCCTATTATACTGCCCAGTGGTGATTGTTACTTACACATGACACATTGTCCCCAGCCCTGTCCCCATCAGCCCCCGCACCTGTGTTACTGGAGACATCACTGACACCATGTTACCTGCTCCTATTATACTGCCCAGTGGTGATTGTTACTTACACATGACACATTGTCCCCAGCCCTGTCCCCATCAGCCCCCGCACCTGTGTTACTGGAGACATCACTGACACCATGTTACCTGCTCCTATTATACTGCCCAGTGGTGATTGTTACTTACACATGACACAATGGGGGTCATTTACTAAGGGGCCGATTCGCGTTTTCCCGACGTGTTACCCGAATATTTCCGATTTGCGCCGCTTGTACATGAATTGCCCCGGGTTTTTGGCGCACGCGATCGGATTGTGGCGCATCGGGGCCGGCATGCGCGCGACAGAAATCGGGGGGGCGTGGCCGAACGAAAACCCGACGTATTCGGAAAAACCGCCGCATTTAAAAACCGAAAATGTGTCGCTTGGGGAGCGCTCACCTTCACCTTCTATGGGATGGTGCATTCCGGGGCGTTAAGATTATTTTCGGCGCTGCAGCGCCACCTGGTGGACGGCGGAGGAACTACCATCTTAAATCCCAGCCGGACCCGAATCCTGTGCAGAGAACGCGCCGCTGGATCGCGAATGGGCCGGGTAAGTAAATGTGCCCCATTGTCCCCAGCCCTGTCCTCATCAGCCCCCGCACCTGTGTTACTGGAGACATCACTGACACCATGTTACCTGCTCCTATTATACTGCCCAGTGGTGATTGTTACTTACACATGACACATTGTCCCCAGCCCTGTCCCCATCAGCCCCTGCACCTGTGTTACTGGAGACATCACTGACACCATGTTACCTGCTCCTATTATACTGCCCAGTGGTGATTGTTACTTACACATGACACATTGTCCCCAGCCCTGTCCTCATCAGCCCCCGCACCTGTGTTACTGGAGACATCACTGACACCATGTTACCTGCTCCTATTATACTGCCCAGTGGTGATTGTTACTTACACATGACACATTGTCCCCAGCCCTGTCCCCATCAGCCCCTGCACCTGTGTTACTGGAGACATCACTGACACCATGTTACCTGCTCCTATTATACTGCCCAGTGGTGATTGTTACTTACACATGACACATTGTCCCCAGCCCTGTCCCCATCAGCCCCCGCACCTGTGTTACTGGAGACATCACTGACACCATGTTACCTGCTCCTATTATACTGCCCAGTGGTGATTGTTACTTACACATGACACATTGGGGGTCATTTACTAAGGGCCCGATTCGCGTTTTTCCGACGTGTTACCCGAATATTTCCGATTTGCGCCGCTTGTACATAAATTGCCCCGGGTTTTTGGCGCACGCGATCGGATTGTGGCGCATCGGGGCCGGCATGCGCGCGACAGAAATCGGGGGGGCGTGGCCGAACGAAAACCCGACGTATTCGGAAAAACCGCCGCATTTAAAAACCGAAAATGTGTCGCTTGGGGAGCGCTCACCTTCACCTTCTATGGGATGGTGCATTCCGGGGCGTTAAGATTATTTTCGGCGCTGCAGCGCCACCTGGTGGACGGCGGAGGAACTACCATCTTAAATCCCAGCCGGACCCGAATCCTGTGCAGAGAACGCGCCGCTGGATCGCGAATGGGCCGGGTAAGTAAATGTGCCCCATTGTCCCCAGCCCTGTCCCCATCAGCCCCCGCACCTGTGTTACTGGAGACATCACTGACACCATGTTACCTGCTCCTATTATACTGCCCAGTGGTGATTGTTACTTACACATGACACATTGTCCCCAGCCCTGTCCCCATCAGCCCCTGCACCTGTGTTACTGGAGACATCACTGACACCATGTTACCTGCTCCTATTATACTGCCCAGTGGTGATTGTTACTTACACATGACACATTGTCCCCAGCCCTGTCCCCATCAGCCCCCGCACCTGTGTTACTGGAGACATCACTGACACCATGTTACCTGCTCCTATTATACTGCCCAGTGGTGATTGTTACTTACACATGACACATTGTCCCCAGCCCTGTCCTCATCAGCCCCCGCACCTGTGTTACTGGGGACATCACTGACACCATGTTACCTGCTCCTATTATACTGCCCAGTGGTGATTGTTACTTACACATGACACATTGTCCCCCAGCCCTGTCCTCATCAGCCCCCGCACCTGTGTCACTGGAGACATCACTGACACCATGTTACCTGCTCCTATTATACTGCCCAGTGGTGATTGTTACTTACACATGACACATTGTCCCCAGCCCTGTCCCCATCAGCCCCCGCACCTGTGTTACTGGAGACATCACTGACACCATGTTACCTGCTCCTATTATACTGCCCAGTGGTGATTGTTACTTACACATGACACATTGTCCCCAGCCCTGTCCCCATCATCCCCCGCACCTGTGTTACTGGAGACATCACTGACACCATGTTACCTGCTCCTATTATACTGCCCAGTGGTGATTGTTACTTACACATGACACATTGTCCCCAGCCCTGTCCCCATCAGCCCCCGCACCTGTGTTACTGGAGACATCACTGACACCATGTTACCTGCTCCTATTATACTGCCCAGTGGTGATTGTTACTTACACATGACACATTGTCCCCAGCCCTGTCCCCATCATCCCCCGCACCTGTGTTACTGGAGACATCACTGACACCATGTTACCTGCTCCTATTATACTGCCCAGTGGTGATTGTTACTTACACATGACACATTGTCCCCAGCCCTGTCCCCATCAGCCCCTGCACCTGTGTTACTGGAGACATCACTGACACCATGTTACCTGCTCCTATTATACTGCCCAGTGGTGATTGTTACTTACACATGACACATTGTCCCCAGTCCTGTCCCCATCAGCCCCCGCACCTGTGTTACTGGAGACATCACTGACACCATGTTACCTGCTCCTATTATACTGCCCAGTGGTGATTGTTACTTACACATGACACATTGTCCCCAGCCCTGTCCTCATCAGCCCCCGCACCTGTGTTACTGGGGACATCACTGACACCATGTTACCTGCTCCTATTATACTGCCCAGTGGTGATTGTTACTTACACATGACACATTGTCCCCCAGCCCTGTCCTCATCAGCCCCCGCACCTGTGTCACTGGAGACATCACTGACACCATGTTACCTGCTCCTATTATACTGCCCAGTGGTGATTGTTACTTACACATGACACATTGTCCCCAGCCCTGTCCCCATCAGCCCCCGCACCTGTGTTACTGGAGACATCACTGACACCATGTTACCTGCTCCTATTATACTGCCCAGTGGTGATTGTTACTTACACATGACACATTGTCCCCAGCCCTGTCCCCATCAGCCCCCGCACCTGTGTTACTGGAGACATCACTGACACCATGTTACCTGCTCCTATTATACTGCCCAGTGGTGATTGTTACTTACACATGACACATTGTCCCCAGTCCTGTCCCCATCAGCCCCCGCACCTGTGTTACTGGAGACATCACTGACACCATGTTACCTGCTCCTATTATACTGCCCAGTGGTGATTGTTACTTACACATGACACATTGTCCCCAGCCCTGTCCCCATCAGCCCCCGCACCTGTGTTACTGGAGACATCACTGACACCATGTTACCTGCTCCTATTATACTGTCCAGTGGTGATTGTTACTTACACATGACACGTTGTCCCCAGCCCTGTCCCCATCAGCCCCTGCACCTGTGTTACTGGAGACATCACTGACACCATGTTACCTGCTCCTATTATACTGCCCAGTGGTGATTGTTACTTACACATGACACATTGTCCCCAGTCCTGTCCCCATCAGCCCCTGCACCTGTGTTACTGGAGACATCACTGACACCATGTTACCTGCTCCTATTATACTGCCCAGTGGTGATTGTTACTTACACATGACACATTGTCCCCAGTCCTGTCCCCATCAGCCCCCGCACCTTTGTTACTGGGGACATCACTGACACTATGTTACCTGCTCCTATTATACTGCCCAGTGGTGATTGTTACTTACACATGACACATTGTCCCCAGTCCTGTCCCCATCAGCCCCTGCACCTGTGTTACTGGGGACATCACTGACACCATGTTACCTGCTCCTATTATACTGCCCAGTGGTGATTGTTACTTACACATGACACATTGTCCCCAGTCCTGTCCCCATCAGCCCCTGCACCTGTGTTACTGGAGACATCACTGACACCATGTTACCTGCTCCTATTATACTGCCCAGTGGTGATTGTTACTTACACATGACACATTGTCCCCAGCCCTGTCCCCATCAGCCCCCGCACCTGTGTTACTGGAGACATCACTGACACCATGTTACCTGCTCCTATTATACTGCCCAGTGGTGATTGTTACTTACACATGACACATTGTCCCCAGCCCTGTCCCCATCAGCCCCCGCACCTGTGTTACTGGGGACATCACTGACACCATGTTACCTGCTCCTATTATACTGCCCAGTGGTGATTGTTACTTACACATGACACATTGTCCCCAGCCCTGTCCCCATCAGCCCCTGCACCTGTGTTACTGGAGACATCACTGACACCATGTTACCTGCTCCTATTATACTGCCCAGTGGTGATTGTTACTTACACATGACACATTGTCCCCAGCCCTGTCCCCATCAGCCCCCGCACCTGTGTTACTGGAGACATCACTGACACCATGTTACCTGCTCCTATTATACTGCCCAGTGGTGATTGTTACTTACACATGACACATTGTCCCCAGCCCTGTCCCCATCAGCCCCCGCACCTGTGTTACTGGAGACATCACTGACACCATGTTACCTGCTCCTATTATACTGCCCAGTGGTGATTGTTACTTACACATGACACATTGTCCCCAGCCCTGTCCCCATCAGCCCCCGGCACCTGTGTTACTGGAGACATCACTGACACCATGTTACCTGCTCCTATTATACTGCCCAGTGGTGATTGTTACTTACACATGACACATTGTCCCCAGCCCTGTCCCCATCAGCCCCCGCACCTGTGTTACTGGGGACATCACTGACACCATGTTACCTGCTCCTATTATACTGCCCAGTGGTGATTGTTACTTACACATGACACATTGTCCCCAGCCTTGTCCCCATCAGCCCCAGCACCTGTGTTACTGGAGACATCACTGACACCATGTTACCTGCTCCTATTATACTGCCCAGTGGTGATTGTTACTTACACATGACACATTGTCCCCAGCCCTGTCCCCATCAGCCCCTGCACCTGTGTTACTGGGGACATCACTGACACCATGTTACCTGCTCCTATTATACTGCCCAGTGGTGATTGTTACTTACACATGACACATTGTCCCCAGCCCTGTCCCCATCAGCCCCCGCACCTGTGTTACTGGAGACATCACTGACACCATGTTACCTGCTCCTATTATACTGCCCAGTGGTGATTGTTACTTACACATGACACATTGTCCCCAGCCCTGTCCCCATCAGCCCCCGCACCTATGTTACTGGGGACATCACTGACACCATGTTACCTGCTCCTATTATACTGCCCAGTGGTGATTGTTACTTACACATGACACATTGTCCCCAGCCCTGTCCCCATCAGCCCCTGCACCTGTGTTACTGGGGACATCACTGACACCATGTTACCTGCTCCTATTATACTGCCCAGTGGTGATTGTTACTTACACATGACACATTGTCCCCAGCCCTGTCCCCATCAGCCCCCGCACCTGTGTTACTGGAGACATCACTGACACCATGTTACCTGCTCCTATTATACTGCCCAGTGGTGATTGTTACTTACACATGACACATTGTCCCCAGCCCTGCCCCCATCAGCCCCCGCACCTGTGTTACTGGAGACATCACTGACACCATGTTACCTGCTCCTATTATACTGCCCAGTGGTGATTGTTACTTACACATGACACATTGTCCCCAGCCCTCTCCCCATCAGCCCCTGCACCTGTGTTACTGGAGACATCACTGACACCATGTTACCTGCTCCTATTATACTGCCCAGTGGTGATTGTTACTTACACATGACACATTGTCCCCAGCCCTGTCCCCATCAGCCCCCGCACCTGTGTTACTGGAGACATCACTGACACCATGTTACCTGCTCCTATTATACTGCCCAGTGGTGATTGTTACTTACACATGACACATTGTCCCCCAGCCCTGTCCCCATCAGCCCCTGCACCTGTGTTACTGGAGACATCACTGACACCATGTTACCTGCTCCTATTATACTGCCCAGTGGTGATTGTTACTTACACATGACACATTGTCCCCAGCCCTGTCCCCATCAGCCCCCGCACCTGTGTTACTGGAGACATCCCTGACACCATGTTACCTGCTCCTATTATACTGCCCAGTGGTGATTGTTACTTACACATGACACATTGTCCCCAGCCCTGTCCCCATCAGCCCCTGCACCTGTGTTACTGGGGACATCACTGACACCATGTTACCTGCTCCTATTATACTGCCCAGTGGTGATTGTTACTTACACATGACACATTGTCCCCAGCCCTGTCCCCATCAGCCCCCGCACCTGTGTTACTGGAGACATCACTGACACCATGTTACCTGCTCCTATTATACTGCCCAGTGGTGATTGTTACTTACACATGACACATTGTCCCCAGCCCTGTCCTCATCAGCCCCCGCACCTGTGTTACTGGGGACATCACTGACACCATGTTACCTGCTCCTATTATACTGCCCAGTGGTGATTGTTACTTACACATGACACATTGTCCCCAGTCCTGTCCCCATCAGCCCCCGCACCTGTGTTACTGCAGACATCACTGACACCATGTTACCTGCTCCTATTATACTGCCCAGTGGTGATTGTTACTTACACATGACACATTGTCCCCAGCCCTGTCCCCATCAGCCCCCGCACTTGTGTTACTGGGGACATCACTGACACCATGTTACCTGCTCCTATTATACTGCCCAGTGGTGATTGTTACTTACACATGACACATTGTCCCCAGTCCTGTCCCCATCAGCCCCCGCACCTGTGTTACTGGAGACATCACTGACACCATGTTACCTGCTCCTATTATACTGCCCAGTGGTGATTGTTACTTACACATGACACATTGTCCCCAGCCCTGTCCCCATCAGCCCCCGCACTTGTGTTACTGAGGACATCACTGACACCATGTTACCTGCTCCTATTATACTGCCCAGTGGTGATTGTTACTTACACATGACACATTGTCCCCAGCCCTGTCCCCATCAGCCCCCGCACCTGTGTTACTGGGGACATCACTGACACCATGTTACCTGCTCCTATTATACTGCCCAGTGGTGATTGTTACTTACACATGACACATTGTCCCCAGCCCTGTCCCCATCAGCCCCCGCACCTGTGTTACTGGAGACATCACTGACACCATGTTACCTGCTCCTATTATACTGCCCAGTGGTGATTGTTACTTACACATGACACATTGTCCCCAGCCCTGTCCCCATCAGCCCCCGCACCTGTGTTACTGGAGACATCACTGACACCATGTTACCTGCTCCTATTATACTGCCCAGTGGTGATTGTTACTTACACATGACACATTGTCCCCAGCCCTGTCCCCATCAGCCCCCGCACCTGTGTTACTGGGGACATCACTGACACCATGTTACCTGCTCCTATTATACTGCCCAGTGGTGATTGTTACTTACACATGACACATTGTCCCCAGCCCTGTCCCCATCAGCCCCCGCACCTGTGTTACTGGAGACATCACTGACACCATGTTACCTGCTCCTATTATACTGCCCAGTGGTGATTGTTATTACACATGACACATTGTCCCCAGCCCTGTCCCCATCAGCCCCCGCACCTGTGTTACTGGAGACATCACTGACACCATGTTACCTGCTCCTATTATACTGCCCAGTGGTGATTGTTACTAACACATGACACATTGTCCCCAGTCCTGTCCCCATCAGCCCCCGCACCTGTGTTACTGGAGACATCACTGACACCATGTTACCTGCTCCTATTATACTGCCCAGTGGTGATTGTTACTTACACATGACACATTGTCCCCAGCCCTGTCCCCATCAGCCCCCGCACCTGTGTTACTGGAGACATCACTGACACCATGTTACCTGCTCCTATTATACTGCCCAGTGGTGATTGTTACTTACACATGACACATTGTCCCCAGCCCTGTCCCCATCAGCCCCCGCACCTGTGTTACTGGGGACATCACTGACACCATGTTACCTGCTCCTATTATACTGCCCAGTGGTGATTGTTACTTACACATGACACATTGTCCCCAGTCCTGTCCCCATCAGCCCCTGCACCTGTGTTACTGGGGACATCACTGACACCATGTTACCTGCTCCTATTATACTGCCCAGTGGTGATTGTTACTTACACATGACACATTGTCCCCAGCCCTGTCCCCATCAGCCCCCGCACCTGTGTTACTGGAGACATCACTGACACCATGTTACCTGCTGCTATTATACTGCCCAGTGGTGATTGTTACTTACACATGACACATTGTCCCCAGCCCTGTCCCCATCAGCCCCCGCACCTGTGTTACTGGAGACATCACTGACACCATGTTACCTGCTCCTATTATACTGCCCAGTGGTGATTGTTACTTACACATGACACATTGTCCCCAGCCCTGTCCTCATCAGCCCCCGCACCTGTGTTACTGGAGACATCACTGACACCATGTTACCTGCTCCTATTATACTGCCCAGTGGTGATTGTTACTTACACATGACACATTGTCCCCAGCCCTGTCCCCATCAGCCCCCGCACCTGTGTTACTGGAGACATCACTGACATCATGTTACCTGCTCCTATTATACTGCCCAGTGGTGATTGTTACTTACACATGACACATTGTCCCCAGCCCTGTCCCCATCAGCCCCTGCACCTGTGTTACTGGAGACATCACTGACACCATGTTACCTGCTCCTATTATACTGCCCAGTGGTGATTGTTACTTACACATGACACATTGTCCCCAGCCCTGTCCTCATCAGCCCCCGCACCTGTGTTACTGGAGACATCACTGACACCATGTTACCTGCTCCTATTATACTGCCCAGTGGTGATTGTTACTTACACATGACACATTGTCCCCAGCCCTGTCCCCATCAGCCCCCGCACCTGTGTTACTGGGGACATCACTGACACCATGTTACCTGCTCCTATTATACTGCCCAGTGGTGATTGTTACTTACACATGACACATTGTCCCCAGCCCTGTCCCCATCAGCCCCCGCACCTGTGTTACTGGAGACATCACTGACACCATGTTACCTGCTCCTATTATACTGCCCAGTGGTGATTGTTACTTACACATGACACATTGTCCCCAGCCCTGTCCCCATCAGCCCCGGCACCTGTGTTACTGGGGACATCACTGACACCATGTTACCTGCTCCTATTATACTGCCCAGTGGTGATTGTTACTTACACATGACACATTGTCCCCAGCCCTGTCCCCATCAGCCCCCGCACCTGTGCTACTGGAGACATCACTGACACCATGTTACCTGCTCCTATTATACTGCCCAGTGGTGATTGTTACTTACACATGACACATTGTCCCCAGCCCTGTCCCCATAAGCCCCCGCACCTGTGTTACTGGAGACATCACTGACACCATGTTACCTGCTCCTATTATACTGCCCAGTGGTGATTGTTACTTACACATGACACATTGTCCCCAGCCCTGTCCTCATCAGCCCCCGCACCTGTGTTACTGGAGACATCACTGACACCATGTTACCTGCTCCTATTATACTGCCCAGTGGTGATTGTTACTTACACATGACACATTGTCCCCAGCCCTGTCCCCATCAGCCCCCGCACCTGTGTTACTGGGGACATCACTGACACCATGTTACCTGCTCCTATTATACTGCCCAGTGGTGATTGTTACTTACACATGACACATTGTCCCCCAGCCCTGTCCTCATCAGCCCCTGCACCTGTGTTACTGGGGACATCACTGACACCATGTTACCTGCTCCTATTATACTGCCCAGTGGTGATTGTTACTTACACATGACACATTGTCCCCAGCCCTCTCCCCATCAGCCCCTGCACCTGTGTTACTGGAGACATCACTGACACCATGTTACCTGCTCCTATTATACTGCCCAGTGGTGATTGTTACTTACACATGACACATTGTCCCCAGTCCTGTCCCCATCAGCCCCCGCACCTGTGTTACTGGAGACATCACTGACAGCATGTTACCTGCTCCTATTATACTGCCCAGTGGTGATTGTTACTTACACATGACACATTGTCCCCAGCCCTGTCCCCATCAGCCCCTGCACCTGTGTTACTGGAGACATCACTGACACCATGTTACCTGCTCCTATTATACTGCCCAGTGGTGATTGTTACTTACACATGACACATTGTCCCCAGCCCTGTCCTCATCAGCCCCTGCACCTGTGTTACTGGGGACATCACTGACACCATGTTACCTGCTCCTATTATACTGCCCAGTGGTGATTGTTACTTACACATGACACATTGTCCCCAGCCCTGTCCCCATCAGCCCCCGCACCTGTGTTACTGGAGACATCACTGACACCATGTTACCTGCTCCTATTATACTGCCCAGTGGTGATTGTTACTTACACATGACACATTGTCCCCCAGCCCTGTCCCCATCAGCCCCCGCACCTGTGTTACTGGGGACATCACTGACACCATGTTACCTGCTCCTATTATACTGCCCAGTGGTGATTGTTACTTACACATGACACATTGTCCCCAGTCCTGTCCCCATCAGCCCCCGCACCTGTGTTACTGGAGACATCACTGACACCATGTTACCTGCTCCTCTTATACTGCCCAGTGGTGATTGTTACTTACACATTGTCCCCAGCCCTGTCCCCATCAGCCCCCGCACCTGTGTTACTGGAGACATCACTGACACCATGTTACCTGCTCCTATTATACTGCCCAGTGGTGATTGTTACTTACACATGACACATTGTCCCCAGCCCTGTCCCCATCAGCCCCCGCACCTGTGTTACTGGAGACATCACTGACACCATGTTACCTGCTCCTATTATACTGCCCAGTGGTGATTGTTACTTACACATGACACATTGTCCCCAGTCCTGTCCCCATCAGCCCCTGTACCTGTGTTACTGGAGACATCACTGACACCATGTTACCTGCTCCTATTATACTGCCCAGTGGTGATTGTTACTTACACATGACACATTGTCCCCAGCCCTGTCCCCATCAGCCCCCGCACCTGTGTTACTGGAGACATCACTGACACCATGTTACCTGCTCCTATTATACTGCCCAGTGGTGATTGTTACTTACACATGACACATTGTCCCCAGCCCTGTCCCCATCAGCCCCTGCACCTGTGTTACTGGGGACATCACTGACACCATGTTACCTGCTCCTATTATACTGCCCAGTGGTGATTGTTATTACACATGACACATTGTCCCCAGCCCTGTCCCCATCAGCCCCTGCACCTGTGTTACTGGAGACATCACTGACACCATGTTACCTGCTCCTATTATACTGCCCAGTGGTGATTGTTACTTACACATGACACATTGTCCCCAGCCCTGTCCCCATCAGCCCCTGCACCTGTGTTACTGGAGACATCACTGACAGCATGTTACCTGCTCCTATTATACTGCCCAGTGGTGATTGTTACTTACACATGACACATTGTCCCCCAGCCCTGTCCCCATCAGCCCCCGCACCTGTGTTACTGGAGACATCACTGACACCATGTTACCTGCTCCTATTATACTGCCCAGTGGTGATTGTTACTTACACATGACACATTGTCCCCAGCCCTGTCCCCATCAGCCCCCGCACCTGTGTTACTGGAGACATCACTGACACCATGTTACCTGCTCCTCTTATACTGCCCAGTGGTGATTGTTACTTACACATGACACATTGTCCCCAGCCCTGTCCCCATCAGCCCCTGCACCTGTGTTACTGGAGACATCACTGACACCATGTTACCTGCTCCTATTATACTGCCCAGTGGTGATTGTTACTTACACATGACACATTGTCCCCAGCCCTGTCCCCATCAGCCCCCGCACCTGTGTTACTGGGGACATCACTGACATCATGTTACCTGCTCCTATTATACTGCCCAGTGGTGATTGTTACTTACACATGACACATTGTCCCCAGTCCTGTCCCCATCAGCCCCCGCACCTGTGTTACTGGAGACATCACTGACACCATGTTACCTGCTCCTATTATACTGCCCAGTGGTGATTGTTACTTACACATGACACATTGTCCCCAGCCCTGTCCCCATCAGCCCCCGCACCTGTGTTACTGGAGACATCACTGACATCATGTTACCTGCTCCTATTATACTGCCCAGTGGTGATTGTTACTTACACATGACACATTGTCCCCAGTCCTGTCCCCATCAGCCCCCGCACCTGTGTTACTGGGGACATCACTGACACCATGTTACCTGCTCCTATTATACTGCCCAGTGGTGATTGTTACTTACACATGACACATTGTCCCCAGCCCTGTCCCCATCAGCCCCTGCACCTGTGTTACTGGAGACATCACTGACACCATGTTACCTGCTCCTATTATACTGCCCAGTGGTGATTGTTACTTACACATGACACATTGTCCCCAGCCCTGTCCCCATCAGCCCCTGCACCTGTGTTACTGGAGACATCACTGACACCATGTTACCTGCTCCTATTATACTGCCCAGTGGTGATTGTTACTTACACATGACACATTGTCCCCAGCCCTGTCCCCATCAGCCCCTGCACCTGTGTTACTGGAGACATCACTGACACCATGTTACCTGCTCCTATTATACTGCCCAGTGGTGATTGTTATTACACATGACACATTGTCCCCAGCCCTGTCCCCATCAGCCCCCGCACCTGTGTTACTGGAGACATCACTGACACCATGTTACCTGCTCCTATTATACTGCCCAGTGGTGATTGTTACTTACACATGACACATTGTCCCCAGCCCTGTCCCCATCAGCCCCTGCACCTGTGTTACTGGGGACATCACTGACACCATGTTACCTGCTCCTATTATACTGCCCAGTGGTGATTGTTACTTACACATGACACATTGTCCCCAGCCCTGTCCTCATCAGCCCCGCACCTGTGTTACTGGAGACATCACTGACACCATGTTACCTGCTCCTATTATACTGCCCAGTGGTGATTGTTACTTACACATGACACATTGTCCCCAGCCCTGTCCCCATCAGCCCCCGCACCTGTGTTCCTCTAGACATCACTGACACCATGTTACCTGCTCCTATTATACTGCCCAGTGGTGATTGTTACTTACACATGACACATTGTCCCCAGCCCTGCCCCCATCAGCCCCTGCACCTGTGTTACTGGAGACATCACTGACATCATGTTACCTGCTCCTATTATACTGCCCAGTGGTGATTGTTACTTACACATGACACATTGTCCCCAGCCCTGTCCTCATCAGCCCCGCACCTGTGTTACTGGAGACATCACTGACACCATGTTACCTGCTCCTATTATACTGCCCAGTGGTGATTGTTACTTACACATGACACATTGTCCCCAGTCCTGTCCCCATCAGCCCCCGCACCTGTGTTACTGGAGACATCACTGACACCATGTTACCTGCTCCTATTATACTGCCCAGTGGTGATTGTTACTTACACATGACACATTGGGGCAAATTTACTTACCCGGTCCATTCGCGTTCCAGCGGCGGCTTCTCCGCTCTGGATTCGGGTCCGGCCGGGATTTAATAAGGTAGTTCTTCCGCCGTCCACCAGGTGGCGCTGCTGCGCTGAAAGTAAACTCATCGCGCCGGAATGCACCGAGCTGGACCAGGTGAAGGTAAGCGGTCCTTATGCGACACATTTTCGGTTTTTAAATGCGGCGGTTTTTCCGAATACGTCGGGTTTTTGTTCGGCCACGCCCCCCGATTTCCGTCGCGCGCATGCCAGCGCCGATGCGCCACAATCCGATCGCGTGCGCCAAAATCCCGGGGCAATTTAAGTACAAGCGGCGCAAAACGGAAAAATTCGGGTAACACGTCGGGAAAACGCGAATCGGGCCCTTAATAAATGACCCCCATTGTCCCCAGCCCTGTCCTCATCAGCCCCCGCACCTGTGTTACTGGAGACATCACTGACACCATGTTACCTGCTCCTATTATACTGCCCAGTGGTGATTGTTACTTACACATGACACATTGTCCCCAGCCCTGTCCCCATCAGCCCCCGCACCTGTGTTACTGGAGACATCACTGACACCATGTTACCTGCTCCTATTATACTGCCCAGTGGTGATTGTTACTTACACATGACACATTGTCCCCAGCCCTGTCCCCATCAGCCCCCGCACCTGTGTTACTGGAGACATCACTGACACCATGTTACCTGCTCCTATTATACTGCCCAGTGGTGATTGTTACTTACACATGACACATTGTCCCCAGCCCTGTCCCCATCAGCCCCCGCACCTGTGTTACTGGGGACATCACTGACACCATGTTACCTGCTCCTATTATACTGCCCAGTGGTGATTGTTACTTACACATGACACATTGTCCCCAGTCCTGTCCCCATCAGCCCCCGCACCTGTGTTACTGGAGACATCACTGACACCATGTTACCTGCTCCTATTATACTGCCCAGTGGTGATTGTTACTTACACATGACACATTGTCCCCAGCCCTGTCCCCATCAGCCCCCGCACCTGTGTTACTGGAGACATCACTGACACCATGTTACCTGCTCCTATTATACTGCCCAGTGGTGATTGTTACTTACACATGACACATTGTCCCCAGCCCTGTCCCCATCAGCCCCTGCACCTGTGTTACTGGAGACATCACTGACACCATGTTACCTGCTCCTATTATACTGCCCAGTGGTGATTGTTACTTACACATGACACATTGTCCCCCAGCCCTGTCCCCATCAGCCCCCGCACCTGTGTTACTGGAGACATCACTGACACCATGTTACCTGCTCCTATTATACTGCCCAGTGGTGATTGTTACTTACACATGACACATTGTCCCCAGCCCTGTCCCCATCAGCCCCCGCACCTGTGTTACTGGAGACATCACTGACACCATGTTACCTGCTCCTATTATACTGCCCAGTGGTGATTGTTACTTACACATGACACATTATCCCCAGTCCTGTCCTCATCAGCCCCCGCACCTGTGTTACTGGGGACATCACTGACACCATGTTACCTGCTCCTATTATACTGCCCAGTGGTGATTGTTACTTACACATGACACATTGTCCCCAGCCCTGTCCTCATCAGCCCCCGCACCTGTGTTACTGGAGACATCACTGACACCATGTTACCTGCTCCTATTATACTGCCCAGTGGTGATTGTTACTTACACATGACACATTGTCCCCCAGCCCTGTCCCCATCAGCCCCCGCACCTGTGTTACTGGAGACATCACTGACACCATGTTACCTGCTCCTATTATACTGCCCAGTGGTGATTGTTACTTACACATGACACATTGTCCCCCAGCCCTGTCCCCATCAGCCCCCGCACCTGTGTTACTGGGGACATCACTGACACCATGTTACCTGCTCCTATTATACTGCCCAGTGGTGATTGTTACTTACACATGACACATTGTCCCCTGCCCTGTCCCCATCAGCCCCCTGCACCTGTGTTACTGGGGACATCACTGACACCATGTTACCTGCTCCTATTATACTGCCCAGTGGTGATTGTTACTTACACATGACACATTGTCCCCAGCCCTGTCCCCATCAGCCCCCGCACCTGTGTTACTGGGGACATCACTGACACCATGTTACCTGCTCCTATTATACTGCCCAGTGGTGATTGTTACTTACACATGACACATTGTCCCCAGCCCTGTCCCCATCAGCCCCCGCACCTGTGTTACTGGAGACATCACTGACACCATGTTACCTGCTCCTATTATACTGCCCAGTGGTGATTGTTACTTACACATGACACATTGTCCCCAGCCCTGTCCCCATCAGCCCCCGCACCTGTGTTACTGGGGACATCACTGACACCATGTTACCTGCTCCTATTATACTGCCCAGTGGTGATTGTTACTTACACATGACACATTGTCCCCAGCCCTGTCCCCATCAGCCCCCGCACCTGTGTTACTGGAGACATCACTGACACCATGTTACCTGCTCCTATTATACTGCCCAGTGGTGATTGTTACTTACACATGACACATTGTCCCCAGCCCTGTCCTCATCAGCCCCCGCACCTGTGTTACTGGGGACATCACTGACACCATGTTACCTGCTCCTATTATACTGCCCAGTGGTGATTGTTACTTACACATGACACATTGTCCCCCAGCCCTGTCCCCATCAGCCCCCGCACCTGTGTTACTGGAGACATCACTGACACCATGTTACCTGCTCCTATTATACTGCCCAGTGGTGATTGTTACTTACACATGACACATTGTCCCCAGCCATGTCCCCATCAGCCCCCGCACCTGTGTTACTGGAGACATCACTGACACCATGTTACCTGCTCCTATTATACTGCCCAGTGGTGATTGTTACTTACACATGACACATTGTCCCCAGCCCTGTCCCCATCAGCCCCCGCACCTGTGTTACTGGAGACATCACTGACACCATGTTACCTGCTCCTATTATACTGCCCAGTGGTGATTGTTACTTACACATGACACATTGTCCCCAGCCCTGTCCCCATCAGCCCCCGCACCTGTGTTACTGGGGACATCACTGACACCATGTTACCTGCTCCTATTATACTGCCCAGTGGTGATTGTTACTTACACATGACACATTGTCCCCAGTCCTGTCCCCATCAGCCCCCGCACCTGTGTTACTGGAGACATCACTGACACCATGTTACCTGCTCCTATTATACTGCCCAGTGGTGATTGTTACTTACACATGACACATTGTCCCCAGCCCTGTCCCCATCAGCCCCCGCACCTGTGTTACTGGAGACATCACTGACACCATGTTACCTGCTCCTATTATACTGCCCAGTGGTGATTGTTACTTACACATGACACATTGTCCCCAGCCCTGTCCCCATCAGCCCCCGCACCTGTGTTACTGGGGACATCACTGACACCATGTTACCTGCTCCTATTATACTGCCCAGTGGTGATTGTTACTTACACATGACACATTGTCCCCAGCCCTGTCCCCATCAGCCCCCGCACCTGTGTTACTGGGGACATCACTGACACCATGTTACCTGCTCCTATTATACTGCCCAGTGGTGATTGTTACTTACACATGACACATTGTCCCCAGCCCTGTCCCCATCAGCCCCCGCACCTGTGTTACTGGGGACATCACTGACACCATGTTACCTGCTCCTATTATACTGCCCAGTGGTGATTGTTACTTACACATGACACATTGTCCCCAGCCCTGTCCCCATCAGCCCCCGCACCTGTGTTACTGGGGACATCACTGACACCATGTTACCTGCTCCTATTATACTGCCCAGTGGTGATTGTTACTTACACATGACACATTGTCCCCAGCCCTGTCCTCATCAGCCCCCGCACCTGTGTTACTGGAGACATCACTGACACCATGTTACCTGCTCCTATTATACTGCCCAGTGGTGATTGTTACTTACACATGACACATTGTCCCCAGCCCTGTCCCCATCAGCCCCCGCACCTGTGTTACTGGAGACATCACTGACACCATGTTACCTGCTCCTATTATACTGCCCAGTGGTGATTGTTACTTACACATGACACATTGTCCCCAGCCCTGTCCCCATCAGCCCCCGCACCTGTGTTACTGGAGACATCACTGACACCATGTTACCTGCTCCTATTATACTGCCCAGTGGTGATTGTTACTTACACATGACACATTGTCCCCAGCCCTGTCCCCATCAGCCCCCGCACCTGTGTTACTGGGGACATCACTGACACCATGTTGCCTGCTCCTATTATACTGCCCAGTGGTGATTGTTACTTACACATGACACATTGTCCCCAGCCCTGTCCCCATCAGCCCCCGCACCTGTGTTACTGGGGACATCACTGACACCATGTTACCTGCTCCTATTATACTGCCCAGTGGTGATTGTTACTTACACATGACACATTGTCCCCAGCCCTGTCCCCATCAGCCCCCGCACCTGTGTTACTGAAGACATCACTGACACCATGTTACCTGCTCCTATTATACTGCCCAGTGGTGATTGTTACTTACACATGACACATTGTCCCCAGCCCTGTCCCCATCAGCCCCCGCACCTGTGTTACTGGAGACATCACTGACACCATGTTACCTGCTCCTATTATACTGCCCAGTGGTGATTGTTACTTACACATGACACATTGTCCCCCAGCCCTGTCCCCATCAGCCCCCCCACCTGTGTTACTGGAGACATCACTGACACCATGTTACCTGCTCCTATTATACTGCCCAGTGGTGATTGTTACTTACACATGACACATTGTCCCCAGCCCTGTCCCCATCAGCCCCTGCACCTGTGTTACTGGAGACATCACTGACACCATGTTACCTGCTCCTATTATACTGCCCAGTGGTGATTGTTACTTACACATGACACATTGTCCCCAGCCCTGTCCCCATCAGCCCCCGCACCTGTGTTACTGGAGACATCACTGACACCATGTTACCTGCTCCTATTATACTGCCCAGTGGTGATTGTTACTTACACATGACACATTGTCCCCAGCCCTGTCCCCATCAGCCCCCGCACCTGTGTTACTGGAGACATCACTGACACCATGTTACCTGCTCCTATTATACTGCCCAGTGGTGATTGTTACTTACACATGACACATTGTCCCCAGCCCTGTCCTCATCAGCCCCCGCACCTGTGTTACTGGGGACATCACTGACACCATGTTACCTGCTCCTATTATACTGCCCAGTGGTGATTGTTACTTACACATGACACATTGTCCCCAGCCCTGTCCCCATCAGCCCCCGCACCTGTGTTACTGGGGACATCACTGACACCATGTTACCTGCTCCTATTATACTGCCCAGTGGTGATTGTTACTTACACATGACACATTGTCCCCAGCCCTGTCCCCATCAGCCCCCGCACCTGTGTTACTGGGGACATCACTGACACCATGTTACCTGCTCCTAATATACTGCCCAGTGGTGATTGTTACTTACACATGACACATTATCCCCAGCCCTGTCCCCATCAGCCCCCGCACCTGTGTTACTGGAGACATCACTGACACCATGTTACCTGCTCCTATTATACTGCCCAGTGGTGATTGTTACTTACACATGACACATTGTCCCCAGCCCTGTCCCCATCAGCCCCCGCACCTGTGTTACTGGAGACATCACTGACACCATGTTACCTGCTCCTATTATACTGCCCAGTGGTGATTGTTACTTACACATGACACATTGTCCCCAGCCCTGTCCCCATCAGCCCCGGCACCTGTGCTACTGGAGACATCACTGACACCATGGCCGCTGCTCCGCCTAAGGCGCCTGCAATGAAGGTGAAATGTGTTTTGGGGGAAAAAGTTCATTTTCTAGGCAAATATTGACTTTGTAATTAATTGCTGTTACGCTGATCCCTCTTTATAACATTCTGGAGAATATGCAAATTACCATTATAACACCTGATGCAGGAGACTTTGTAACAATTACCATTTGTACCATTCTCATAACTTATGGCCATGACTGTACACATATATCCATCGCACGTTACACGTGTACGCGAGGACATACACACAGGTTACATAGTGTAGCTGGGGGCCCCCTGCCCTCTGGGTCCCCGTGTAGCTGCACAGTCTGTAGTAATGTGTTAGTGGTCTGATAACTCCCAGAATTCCTCATACTTGGAGGCAGGATATGTGATCCGTGTCTCGGATCCTTCTGTATACCTTTCTTATTATCAGAGTCACTTGATTTACTGCGGTTGGAGGCTGTTTGTAAAGTAAAGACATGAATGTATAAGACGTCTCCTGACTGTCCTGGGTGTCACCTCCTCTCCCTGAGCTTCTCCTGCTGTAAGTATCTTCTCACCTTTCCCTTATGTTGGACTCTTTATCTACTGCTTGTCCATCAAGTTCAACCAAAGGAGGGTAGGGATTGGATGAGGAAGGGATTTAGGGGTCCTTGCATCCTTTAGCAGGGGCTGTATCTCCAGGACTTCTATATATTTGCTCCGGATATTCCGGGGTTTTATAATATGGGGACAGGGTGGATGGGGCACCCGCAGGTTTCTGGGGTCCCGCACCCCTGGATGATGGCCAGGAGCCCCCGTAATGTTCTCTACATCTTTCTGGTCTTCCCTTTGGTGGTGGCTGTTAGTATGTAAGTGTCTCTGACCTGAATACAGTAAGTGATTGTCTCCCACTTCTCTATTCCTCACACATGACTAATAGTGGAAATGCTGAGATATCACTAGAATACCCAATAAGTCATGACCCTGATAGAGGTGAACCTCAGGGTCACATCCAGGGTGCGATGCTCTGCTCGGTACAATCCTAAAGAACCGATGAGGTGGTACCGATAGGGGGACCTCAAAATATCAGTATAAGTAAGTGCCCCCTCCCTTGAATTTTCCTCTACATATCTAAAACCAGGCCAGGATGCTTGGGCAATAAAACCAGTATATCCAAGAACCAGATCCTATTGTATAACCTACTGTCCTAATGGGGGGGATTAGCAAGGTCAGTGAGAGGTCATGACCTGTATAGCGGAGGTCACATCTACAAACCCCCAAAGCTTTATGTGGCGTCATTCATATTTCAGCCACATACTTTCCCCTCATCCAGGTCTCTGCTGTTCTGTATCCAGGGCCACAGGGGAGCGCCAAAACGACAAGGGGCAATTATATAATTACTACTGTTATACTGTTATGTTTAGTCTGTATCCGTGCAGGACATAACGAGGGAATCGATGGAAGTAAAATGTAGGAAGCCCTCAGGGCAATATATCTTCATATAAAGAGTCTAAGGGTTATATGGGATCTTAAAACCAGAGTCCTAAAAAAGCAATAAACACGCACTGAGCCGTAGTCGTGTCATAGCGGGTGGGGGAGGGGGGATGCCTGGTGGATAGATCTGTCGTGTACTTCTGCTTCCCCAGACGCCAGACTTATACGTTGAAAAAATGAATATGTTGTAGCTCCCCTGTTGGTGTAAGCAGCCTCTCCTTGGCATGGACTCTGCATGGTCTGATGGGTTGTAATCACTGAAGAACACGAAAATGAATCCAACGTAGAAGGTCGTCCATTTGACAAGAAAATCCAACTATATTCCCACATGATACATATCCAAAATTATTTCATATTGTAAAAAAAACCCGCTTCCTATATAACAAACTTTACAGCTGTCTTTTTCATTCAGTAAATTGGGATAAAGTTGGATGTTCTTGAATTGCACGGCCTTCCACGTTAGATTCACTCTCGTGTTCTTCACTAGACTTATAACCTCATGCAATGTATTAAGTTTGGATTTTATCCCTTTATGCATATGTCTGTTTATGACACCTTTTGTATGATAAGCCCTCGGTGTGTAAGCGCTGCCCCTTTTGATATTAAATCTTCACTGTAATTAGATCCGTCTTGTGTTCTAATGATTCCATGAAGTCAGAAGAGAAGTTACCTGAATAATTAATTGTGTAACTAGTGGAATGTTGTATGTAAGGCATCTGCGCAGCCTGATATGTGTGATATAAGTGCTGGATGCTAACCTCCCTTACCTCCAGCCCCCCAGTAGCCCTGCCTGCTTCCCTCTACATATCCTATTGATATACAACAACCACAAAGACAATCCCTTCCTAGGCTACTGTGCAGACACATAACAAGACAAACAAATAGAAAAATAGAATAAAGGCTGCTAAACAATCCAGGTCACAACTGAGAGCACATACAAGAGCAGAAAAGAGTAGTCACTAGGCAAGCCAAGAACCAAATACCAAGACATAAGAAGAAGCAAAAACAGAGCAGAGCAGAGCAAAAAGAAGAACAAAAAAATAATTTAACCAGGGGGAAAATATCATAATGAGGAGTAACTCTGCCCCAGGTGGTAAGAGCAGGCACTCGCACTCACATGCTGTTAACTCTTGACAGCACAGAGCCAGGCTGCAGAGAGATGGGGGTGGTGAGCACAATTCACAGCCAGCGACTTGAAGATAGTTCACACTGCTGGGTGGGAGGAAAGCACAGAGACAGTCAATGCCTCCTCAACTTATTAGTGCAAATCGAAGGAAGACGCAGGCGTAACATATGAGTCTTCTATATGGGGTCTATATAAGGCAGGGATCAATGCAAGGTCATACTATATGGGTTGTATATGTGTTACACTTAATCATTTTATTAGGGGTGTATAGAGTCAGGGTCCCTGTATATGGGGTGTATAGAAAGGTCTATACATGATCATTCTATATGGAGTGTATATAGGGGATCTATACAGGGTCACTCTATACGGGGTGTGATTATAGCTTATGGATCTACATTTGGTCATTCTATATGGGGTATATAGTGCATATAGTGCGGGCATCTAAACATACTCCTTTTATATGGGGTGTAAATAGGTGGAGCTATACAGGGTCATTCTATATGGGGTGTATAGAGTGGTCTATACAGGGTCATTCTATATGGGGTGTATAGAGTGGTCTATACAGGGTCATTCTATATGGGGTGTATAAAGGGGTCTATACAGGGTCATTCTATATGGGGTAAATAGTGCATATAGTGCGGGCATCTAAACATACTCCTTTTATATGGGGTGTACATAGGTGGAGCTATACAGGTTCATTCTATATGGGGTGTATAGAGCTGGCTATATGGGGTCATTCTATATGGGGTGTATAAAGGGGTCTATACAGGGTCATTCTATATGGGGTGTATAGAGCTGGCTATATGGGGTCATTCTATATGGGGTGTATAAAGGGGTCTATACAGGGTCATTCTATATGGGGTGTATAGAGGGGTCTATACAGGGACATTCTATATGGGGTGTATAGAGGGGTCTATACGGGGACATTCTATATGGGGTGTATAGAGGGGTCTATACAGGGACATTCTATATGGGGTGTATAGAGGGGTCTATACAGGGACATTCTATATGGGGTGTATAGAGGGGTCTATACAGGGTCGTTCTATTTGGGGTGTATAGAGGGGTCTATACAGGGTCGTTCTATTTGGGGTGTATATAGGTGGAGCTATACAGGGTCATTCTATATGGGGTGTATAGAGTGGTCTATACAGGGTCATTCTATATGGGGTGTATAAAGGGGTCTATACAGGGTCATTCTATATGGGGTAAATAGTGCATATAGTGCGGGCATCTAAACATACTCCTTTTATATGGGGTGTACATAGGTGGAGCTATACAGGTTCATTCTATATGGGGTGTATAGAGCTGGCTATATGGGGTCATTCTATATGGGGTGTATAAAGGGGTCTATACAGGGTCATTCTATATGGGGTGTATAGAGCTGGCTATATGGGGTCATTCTATATGGGGTGTATAAAGGGGTCTATACAGGGTCATTCTATATGGGGTGTATAGAGGGGTCTATACAGGGACATTCTATATGGGGTGTATAGAGGGGTCTATACGGGGACATTCTATATGGGGTGTATAGAGGGGTCTATACAGGGACATTCTATATGGGGTGTATAGAGGGGTCTATACAGGGACATTCTATATGGGGTGTATAGAGTGGTCTATACAGGGACATTCTATATGGGGTGTATAGAGGGGTCTATACAGGGGCAGTCTATATGGGGTGTATAGAGGGGTCTATACGGGGACATTCTATATGGGGTGTATAGAGGGGTCTATACAGGGACATTCTATATGGGGTGTATAGAGGGGTCTATACGGGGACATTCTATATGGGGTGTATAGAGGGGTCTATACAGGGACATTCTATATGGGGTGTATAGAGGGGTCTATACAGGGACATTCTATATGGGGTGTATAGAGGGGTCTATACAGGGTCGTTCTATTTGGGGTGTATAGAGGGGTCTATACAGGGTCGTTCTATTTGGGGTGTATATAGGTGGAGCTATACAGGGTCATTCTATATGGGGTGTATAGAGTGGTCTATATGGGGTCATTCTATTTGGGATGTGATTATAGGCTATGGATCTATATGACGTATATAGTGTGGGGATCTAAACATACTCCATTTATATGAGGTGCATATAGGGGTCTATACAGGGACCTTCTATTTGGGGTGTATATAGGTGGAGCTATACAGGGTCATTCTATATGGGGTGTATAGAGGGGTCTATACGGGGACATTCTATATGGGGTGTATAGAGGGGTCTATACAGGGTCGTTCTATTTGGGGTGTATATAGGTGGAGCTATACAGGGTCATTCTATATGGGGTGTATAGAGGGGTCTATACGGGGACATTCTATATGGGGTGTATAGAGGGGTCTATACAGGGTCATTCTATATGGGGTGTATAGAGGGGTCTATACAGGGTCATTCTATATGGGGTGTATAGAGGGGTCTATACAGGGTCGTTCTATATGGGGTGTATAGAGGGGTCTATACAGGGTCGTTCTATATGGGGTGTATATAGGTGGAGCTATACAGGGTCATTCTATATGGGGTGTATAGAGGGGTCTATATGGGGTCATTCTATTTGGGATGTGATTATAGGCTATGGATCTATATGACGTATATAGTGTGGGGATCTAAACATACTCCATTTATATGAGGTGCATATAGGGGTCTATACAGTGACCTTCTATTTGGGGTGTATAGAGATTTCCCAGCAGATGTGACCCCATATTTGGGTGAGATGTAACTGGAGTGTGGAGCGTCCCTACGGCTGAATATTTCTACTTCTTGTTCATTATGTTTAGGAACTTTTGTGCATTATGGAGGATGAGAGCAACAAACTGAACCTGATCCCCAGCACAGCCGCCCAGGATGGGGTCACGCCGGCCCCCCGGAATAAGAAGAAAGCAGCGTCCTGCTGTGATTCCCTAAAGGTAACCCATGTGACCCTCAGGGGGATGAGACTTTACCCCGGAAGGTTTGCTGAGGATGAGAGACGTGGGAAGAGTCACATCTTCAAAGCAACAAGTGACTATTTACCTCCCCCACCTATGAAAATCTTCAACCCTGCCCCATGAACCCCCTCCTATCGAATCCTTCATCCCTGCCCCATGAACCCCCTCCTATCAAATCCTTCATCCCTGCCCCAGGAACCCCCTCCTATCCAATATTTCACCCTTTCTCCAAGATACTCCAGTGGTAGTATAGGAAGATTGCATTCCTTCATTGTTTGCATAACATAATATTCAGCATAGTATAATATTCTGACAAGTATGCTGCTGCAGTTATAGATTGCAGTATAATATTCTGACAAGTATGCTGCTGCAGTTATAGATTGCAGTGTAATATTCTGACAAGTATGCTGCTGCAGTTATACATTGCAGTATAATAATCTGACAAGTATGCTGCTGCAGATATACATTGCAGTATAATATTCTGACAAGTATGCTGCTGCAGTTATACATTGCAGTATAATATTCTGACAAGTATGCTGCTGCAGTTATACATTGCAGTATGATATTCTGACAAGTATGCTGCTGCAGTTATACATTGCAGTATAATATTCTGACAAGTATGCTGCTGCAGTTATACATTGCAGTGTAATATTCTGACAAGTATGCTGCTGCAGTTATACATTGCAGTATAATATTCTGACAAGTATGAGACTGCAGTTATAGATTGCAGTGTAATATTCTGACAAGTATGCTGCTGCAGTTATACATTGCAGTATGATATTCTGACAAGTATGAGACTGCAGTTATACATTGCAGTATAATATTCTGACAAGTATGCTGCTGCAGTTATACATTGCACTATAATATTCTGACAAGTATGCTGCCGCAGTTATACATTGCAGTATAATATTCTGACAAGTATGCTGCTGCAGTTATACATTGCAGTATAATATTCTGAGAAGTATGCTGCTGCAGTTATACATTGCAGTATAATATTCTGACAAGTATGCTGCTGCAGTTATACATTGTAGTATAATATTCTGACAAGTATGCTGCTGCAGTTATACATTGCAGTGTAATATTCTGACAAGTGCTGCTGCAGTTATACATTGCAGTATAATATTCTGACAAGTATGCTGCTGCAGTTATACATTGCAGTATGATATTCTGACAAGTATCCTGCTGCAGTTATACATTGCAGTATAATATTCTGACAAGTATGCTGCTGCAGTTATACATTACAGTATAATATTCTGACAAGTATGCTGCTGCAGTTATACATTGCAGTATAATATTCTGACAAGTATCCTGCTGCAGTTATACATTGCAGTATAATATTCTGACAAGTATGCTGCTGCAGTTATACATTGCAGTATAATATTCTGACAAGTATGCTGCTGCAGTTATACATTGCAGTGTAATATTCTGACAAGTATGCTGCTGCAGTAATACATTGCACTATAATATTCTGACAAGTATGCTGCTGCAGTTATACATTGCAGTGTAATATTCTGACAAGTATGCTGCTGCAGTAATACATTGCACTATAATATTCTGACAAGTATGCTGCTGCAGTTATACATTGCAGTATAATATTCTGACAAGTATGCTGCTGCAGTTATACATTGCAGTATAATATTCTGAGAAGTATGCTGCTGCAGTTATACATTGCAGTATGATATTCTGACAAGTATGCTGCTGCAGTTATACATTGCAGTATGATATTCTGACAAGTATGAGGCTGCAGTTATACATTGCAGTATAATATTCTGACAAGTATGCTGCTGCAGTTATACATTGCAGTATGATATTCTGACAAGTATGCTGCTGCAGTTATACATTGCAGTATAATATTCTGACAAGTATGCTGCTGCAGTTATACATTGCAGTATAATATTCTGACAAGTATGCTGCTGCAGTTATACATTGCAGTATAATATTCTGAGAAGTATGCTGCTGCAGTTATACATTGCAGTTAGAGATGAGCGAACATGCTCGTCCGAGCTTGATGCTCGGTCGAGCATTAGGGTACTCGAAACTGCTCGTTACTCGGACGAATACTTCGCCCGCTCGAGAAAATGGCAGCTCCCGCCGTTTTGCTTTTTGGCGGCCAGAAACAGAGCCAATCACAAGCCAGGAGACTCTGCACTCCACCCAGCATGACGTGGTACCCTTACACGTCGATAGCAGTGGTTGGCTGGCCAGATCAGGTGACCCTGGGATAGACTAGCCGCTGGCCGCGCTGCTCGGATCATTCTGTGTCTGGATGCCGCTAGGGAGAGAGCTGCTGCTGGTCAGGGAAAGCGTTAGGGTGTTCTATTAGCTTACTGTTAGGCAGGAGTGATTCTCAAAGAACCCAACAGCCCTTCTTAGGGCTACAATAACGTTCTACTTTTTTTATTTTAATTTGCATCTTTTACCATTTTGTGAGGAATTAGCAGGGGGACTTGCTACCGTTGTGTTTAGCTCTTAGTGGCACACATATCCATAGCAAAGACCGAAGTGGCAAAATTCAGTAGGGGTTGGATTTCTATTAGGCAATAACTCAGTGTCATCTCATCTGGCATAGTAGTGTGCTTCCTTTGATACTTGGCTAGAAAATAGCCATAGGAGAATACAAACAGCTTCTTGAAGCCTACAGTAGCGTTCTATATATTTGATTTCTGGTTGATCTGCTGGTGGCTGTAGTTTCTGCAGTGCATGTACTTGCCAATTCTGAGCAATTTGTAGTGAGACTTGCGACCGCTGTGTTCTGCGCTTAGTGGCGCACATATCCATAGCAAAGGCCGAAGTGGGAAAATTCAGTAGGGGTTGGATTTCTATTAGGCAATAACTCAGTGTCATCTCATCTGGCATAGTAGTGTGCTTTGATACTTGGCTAGAAAATAGCCATAGCAATAGGATAGGATTGTTTGGTTTTAAAAACACAAAAAAAAAAAAAAACACAAAAAAACACAAAAAAAAACAAAAAGAAGTAAAAAAAAAAAAAAAGTTATAACTCTCATTTTAAAAATGTTTAACCCGAGGGCTAGGGGTAGAGGACGAGGGCGGGGACGTGGGCGTCCAACTACTGCAGGGGTCAGAGGCCGTGGTCCTGGGCGGGGTGAGACACCACCTGCTGATGAGGGAGCAGGGGAACGCCGCAGAGCTACACTCCCTAGGTTCATGTCTGAAGTTACTGGGACTCGTGGTAGAGCACTGTTGAGGCCAGAACAGTGCGAACAGGTGATGTCGTGGATTGCTGACAATGCTTCGAGCAATTTGTCCACCACCAGTCAGTCTTCCACGCAGTCCACCCATGTCACCGAAATCCCCACTCCTCCAGCTCCTGCACCTCAGCCTCCTCCCCCCCAGTCTGCCCCCTCCCAGGAAAATTTGCCATTTGAACCGGCATACTCTGAGGAACTGTTTTCTGGACCCTTCCCACAGTCACAAACCACTTGTCCGGTTGCTGCTGAGCAATTTTCCGATGCCCAGGTTTTCCACCAGTCACAGTCTGTGGGTGATGATGACCTTCTTGACGTAGTGGAAGTGTGTAAAGAGGTGTCCGACGATGAGGAGACACGGTTGTCAGACAGTGGGGAAGTTGTTGTCAGGGCAGGAAGTCCGAGGGGGGAGCAGACTGAGGGATCGGAGGATGATGAGGTGACAGACCCAAGCTGGGTTGAGAGGCCGGGTGAACACAGTGCTTCTGAGACGGAGGAGAGTCCTCGACCAGAACAGGTTGGAAGAGGCAGTGGTGGGGCCAGACGGAGAGGCAGGGCCAGAGCTGGTGCATCAGCGCCAAATGTGTCAACTAGTGAAGCTCCCGTGGCGAGGGCTCCTGCGGCGAGGGCTAGATTTTCAGAAGTCTGGAGGTTCTTTAAGGAAACACCGGATGACCGACGGACTGTGGTGTGCCACATTTGCCAAACCAGGATCAGCAGGGGTTCCACCACTACTAGCTTAACTACCACCAGTATGCGCAGGCATATGAATGCTAAACACCCCACTCAGTGGCACCAAGCCCGTTCACCTCCGGCCGTGCACACCACTGCTCCTTCCCCTGTGTCAGCTGCTAGTCAGCCCCCTGCCCAGGACCCTGCCACAAAAACCCCATCGTCGCCTCCACGATCCTCCACAGCATCCACCAGCGTTCAGCTCTCCATACCCCAGACGCTGGAGCGGAAACGCAAATATAGTGCAACCCACCCACCCGCACGCCCAAGCCCTCAACGTCCACATCTTCAGATTGCTAAGCCTGGAGATGCTGCCCTATAGGCTAGTAGAGACCGAGGCCTTTCGCAACCTCATGGCGGCGGCCGCCCCTCGGTATTCGGTCCCCAGCCGCCACTACTTTTCCCGATGTGCCGTCCCAGCCCTGCACAAGCACGTGTCAGAGAACATCATCCTTGCCCTGACCAACGCCGTTTCTGACAAGGTCCACCTGACCACGGACACGTGGACGAGTGCTGCCGGGCAGGGCCACTATATGTCGCTGACGGCACATTGGGTTAACTTGGTGCAGGCTGGGACCGAGTCTGACCCTGGGGCTGCTCATATACTGCCGACGCCAAGGATTGCGGGGCCTACCTCGGTCCAGGTCTCAAAGGCCTACTATGCCTCCTCCTCCTCCCACCCCTCCTCCACCTCCTCCTCCGAACTACCATCCGTGGGCACGGCGCCATCAGTCGGTAGCTCTAGGCACAGCAGCAGTGCCGTCGCTAAGCGACAGCAGGCGGTGCTCAAACTGCTGAGCCTAGGCGACAAAAGGCACACCGCCCAAGAGCTATTACAGGGCATCACGGCGCAGACTGATCTGTGGCTGGCACCGCTGAACCTCAAGCCGGGAATGGTTGTGTGTGACAACGGCCGTAACCTGGTGGCGGCTCTGCAACTCGGCAGACTGACACATGTGCCATGCCTGGCCCATGTGTTAAATCTGATAGTGCAGCGTTTCCTCAAGACATACCCCAATCTGTCTGATTTGCTCACGAAGGTGCGCCGCATCTGTGCGCATTTCAGGAAGTCCAGCCCAGATGCTGCCACTCTCAGGGCAGCGCAGCGCCGCCTCCAACTGCCCGCTCACCGACTGTTGTGCGACGTGCCCACGAGGTGGAATTCAACACTGACCATGTTATCCAGAGTTTACCAGCAGCGCAGAGCGATTGTAGACTGCCAGATGTCAACTTCCACCAGAACTGGTAGTCAGGTCAGTCAGCTTCCTCAAGTCTACAATGAGGAGTGGACGTGGATGTCTGATATCTGTCAGGTGCTGAGTAACTTTGAGGAGTCAACACAGATGGTCAGTGGCGATGCCGCCATCATCAGCCTCACCATCCCGCTGCTTGGCCTGTTGAAAAACTCTCTGGTCAGCATGAAGTCGGAAGCTTTGCGCTCGTCACAAGAGACGGGGGAAGAATATTCCCTTGTTGATAGCCAAAGCACCCTGAGGTCTGTTTCTCAGCGCATATCGGAGGAGGTGGAGGTGGAGGAGGATGAGGAGGAAGAGGAGGAGAATGTTGGCGAGACACAAGAGGGGACCATTGTTGAGTCCTTCACTGTTCAGCGTGTATGGGCAGAAGAAGAGGAGTTGGAGGAGGAGGAAATGGACAGTCAGGCCAGTGAGGGGAGTGAATTCTTACGCGTTGGTACTCTGGCGCATATGGCAGATTTCATGCTAGGCTGCCTATCCCGTGACCCTCGCGTTCAAAGAATTTATTCCAGCACCGATTACTGGGTGTTCACTCTCCTGGACCCACGGTACAAGCAAAATCTTTCCACTCTCATCCCTGCAGAGGAAAGGAGTGTGAGAATGCATGAATACCAGCAGGCCCTGGTGCACAAGCTGAAACAGTATTTCCCTTCTGACAGCGCTAGCGGCAGAGTGCGTAGTTCTGCGGGACAAGTAGCGAGGGAGAGTAGGCGAGCAGGCAGCTTGTCCAGCACTGGCAAGGGTACGCTTTACAAGGCTTTTGCCAGCTTTATGTCACCCCAGCAAGACACTGTCACCTGTCCCCAGTCTCGGCAGAGTAGGGCTGATCTTTACAGAAAGATGGTGAGGGAGTACGTAGCTGACCATACCATCGTCCTAAATGATCACACAGCTCCCTACAACTACTGGGTTTCAAAGCTGGACATGTGGCACGAACTGGCGCTGTACGCCTTGGAGGTTCTTGCCTGCCCTGCCGCTAGCGTCTTGTCCGAGCGGGTTTTCAGTGCAGCTGGTGGCATCATCACCGATAAGCGTACACGCCTGTCGACTGACAGCGCTGACAGGCTGACGCTTATTAAAATGAATAAAGGCTGGATTTCTCAGAATTTCCAATCTCCACCAGGTGAAGGAAGCTCAACCTGAATAATTGATCCACTCCTCCTCCTCATTTTCCTCCTTCTCCTCCTCTTTGTACAGTAAAGCAGAGGAAAATGGCTATTTTTTGACAGGGCCCACTGGCTCTTGCTATAGTACTTCATGCATTTAATTTTTCTGGAGGGCAACCTACCCGGTCCTCTGTTTGAAACAATTTTTGTGAGTGCCACATACAGGCACTCAATCTATTCCATTTTTCTGGAGGGCCACCTACCCGGTCCTCTGTTTTAAAAAATTTTTGGGACTGCCACATACAGGCACTCAATCTATTCCATTTTACTGGAGGGCCACCTACCTGCTCCTCTGGTTTGAAACATTTTTGGGACTGCCACATACAGGCACTCAATCTATTCCATTTTACTGGAGGGCCACCTACCTGCTCCTCTGGTTTGAACAATTTTTGGGACTGCCACATACAGGCACTCAATCTATTCCATTTTACTGGAGGGCCACCTACCTGCTCCTCTGGTTTGAAGAATTTTTGGGACTGCCACATACAGGCACTCAATCTATTCCATTTTACTGGAGGGCCACCTACCTGCTCCTCTGGTTTGAAACATTTTTGGGACTGCCACATACAGGCACTCAATCTATCCCATTTTACTGGAGGGCCACCTACCTGCTCCTCTGGTTTGAAGAATTTTTGGGACTGCCACATACAGGCACTCAATCTATTCCATTTTACTGGAGGGCCACCTACCTGCTCCTCTGGTTTGAAACATTTTTGGGACTGCCACATACAGGCACTCAATCTATCCCATTTTACTGGAGGGCCACCTACCTGCTCCTCTGGTTTGAAAAATGTTTGGGACTGCCACATACAGGCACTATCCAAATTAAATTGTCTCCATAGCAGCCTCCACACGTTGTCTCCATTGCTACCTCCAAAAGTCGTCCATATAGCTGCCTCCATACATCGTCCCTTTATCAAACGAGGTGTGTCAGGCAGAAATTTGGGTTGTTTTCATGGATTCCACATCAAAGTTGTTAACTTTGTCGCCACCCTGCTGTGTTATCCACAAAATATACTGGCAAACTTTTACCATTTAGGGATATTATTTCAGCGCTTCTTGCGCATCTGTTTACATTCCCCTCACCCGGCATATCCTAAACTTATAAGAACGCTACTACACTTGATCTTATACAAAAGGTTCTTAGAAGTGCTGTTTGGGGAGTAGCCTAGAGACAGGGGCTTGGATTGGCGAAAGCTCGCCTGGCAGCGGAACGCCAGCTCCATGCGCATCATGCGCTTCTTGCGCATCTGTTTACATTCCCCTCACCCGCCATATCCCAAACTTATAAGAACGCTACTACACTTAACTTGGTGCAGGCTGGGACCGAGTCTGACCCTGGGGCTGGTCATATACTGCCGACGCAGAGAATTGCGGGGCCTACCTTGGTCCAGGTCTCAAAGGCCTACTATACCTCTTCCCAACCCTCCTCCTCCTCCGAATTACCATCCGTGGGCATGGCGCCATCAGTCGGTAGCTCTAGGCACAGCAGCAGTGCCGTCGCTAAGCGACAGCAGGCGGTGCTCAAACTGCTGAGCCTAGGCGATAAAAGGCACACCGCCCAAGAGCTATTACAGGGCATTCCACATCAAAGTTGTTAACTTTGTCGCCACCCTGCTGTGTAATCCACAAAATATACTGGCAAACTTTTATCATTTACCGATATCTTGATCTTATACAAAAGGTTCTTAGAAGTGCTGTTTGGGGAGTAGCCTAGAGACAGGGGCTTGGATTGGCGAAAGCTCGCCTGGCAGCGGAGCGCCAGCTCCATGCCAAGATCCAACTAACATAGTTTTAACTGCAGCACCTTTAATCTACTACTAGTTCACTGCCTCCATACATGGTCCCCTTATCAAACGAGCTGTGTCAGGCAGAATTTTGGGTTGTTTTCATGGCTTCCATGTTAACTTTGTCGCCACCCTGCTGTGTAATCCACAAAATATACTGGCAAACTTTTATCATGTACCGATATTATTTGAGCGCTTCTTGCTCACCTCCTTTGGTTCCTCTCTGCCACCCATTGGTTTGAAGCCTGAGTCCATTTAGGGTATGTCGCCATGCCACTCTCTAGCCTTCCGCTGCTGCCGCTGCCTCTGCATGCCGTCCCCTATAGTGTCAGGGTCAATTATTGGATGTTTTAGATGCTATCTAGCTTCATTCGGTCACTCTGTCATGGCCATGCTGTTGCCCATAATTTTGGCATAATGGTGCGATTAGGCAGCCTCAGAGGCATCCATGCATGCTGCCCCTGCTGTTTCCTGTCCATTTCCGTGGTGTTTCCATCCTTTTCTGAGGTTCCCAGGTGTTTGGCCAAGCTTCCCTGTGCAGAGCCTTGGTCCCCTTGAAAAATGCTCGAGTCTCCCATTGACTTCAATGGGGTTCGTTATTCGAGACGAGCACTCGAGCATCGGGAAAAGTTCGTCTCGAATAACGAGTACCCGAGCATTTTAGTGTTCGCTCATCTCTAATTGCAGTATAATATTCTGACAAGTATGCTGCTGCAGTTATACATTGCAGTGTAATATTCTGACAAGTATGAGACTGCAGTTATACATTGTAGTATAATATTCTGACAAGTATGCTGCTGCAGTTATACATTGCAGTGTAATATTCTGACAAGTATGAGACTGCAGTTATACATTGTAGTATAATATTCTGACAAGTATGCTGCTGCAGTTATACATTGCAGTGTAATATTCTGACAAGTATGAGACTGCAGTTATACATTGCAGTATAATATTCTGACAAGTATGCCGCTGCAGTTATACATTGCAGTATAATATTCTGACAAGTATGCTGCTGCAGTTATACATTGTAGTATAATATTCTGACAAGTATGCTGCTGCAGTTATAGATTGCAGTATGATATTCTGACAAGTATGCTGCTGCAGTTATACATTGCAGCATAATATTCTGACAAGTATGAGACTGCAGTTATACATTGCAGCATAATATTCTGACAAGTATGCTGCTGCAGTTATACATTGCAGCATAATATTCTGACAAGTATGCTGCTGCAGTTATACATTGCAGCATAATATTCTGACAAGTATGCTGCTGCAGTTATACATTGCAGTATAATATTCTGACAAGTATGCTGCTGCAGTTATACATTGCAGCATAATATTCTGACAAGTATGCTGCTGCAGTTATACATTGCAGCATAATATTCTGACAAGTATGAGACTGCAGTTATACATTGCAGTATAATATTCTGACAAGTATGCTGCTGCAGTTATACATTGCAGCATAATATTCTGACAAGTATGCTGCTGCAGTTATACATTGCAGCATAATATTCTGACAAGTATGCTGCTGCAGTTATACATTGCAGTATAATATTCTGACAAGTATGAGACTGCAGTTATACATTGCAGCATAATATTCTGACAAGTATGCTGCTGCAGTTATACATTGCAGCATAATATTCTGACAAGTATGCTGCTGCAGTTATAGATTGCAGTGTAATATTCTGACAAGTATGCTGCTGCAGTTATACATTGCAGTATAATATTCTGACAAGTATGATGCAGTTATACATTGCAGTATAATATTCTGACAAGTATGCTGCTGCAGTTATACATTGCAGTATAATATTCTGACAAGTATGAGACTGCAGTTATACATTGTAGTATAATATTCTGACAAGTATGCTGCTGCAGTTATACATTGTAGTATAATATTCTGACAAGTGTGCTGCTGCAGTTATACATTGCAGTATAATATTCTGACAAGTATGCTGCTGCAGTTATGCGTTGCAGTATAATATTCTGAGAAGTATGCTGCTGCAGTTATACATTGCAGCATAATATTCTGACAAGTATGAGACTGCAGTTATACATTGCAGCATAATATTCTGACAAGTATGCTGCTGCAGTTATACATTGCAGTATGATATTCTGACAAGTATGAGACTGCAGCTATACATTGCAGCATAATATTCTGACAAGTATGAGACTGCAGTTATACATTGCAGTATAATATTCTGACATGTATGCTGCTGCAGTTATACATTGCAGTGTGATATTCTGACAAGTATGAGACTGCAGTTATACATTGCAGTATAATATTCTGACAAGTATGCTGCTGCAGTTATACATTGCAGTATAATATTCTGACATGTATGCTGCTGCAGTTATACATTGCAGTATAATATTCTGACAAGTATGCTGCTGCAGTTATACATTGCAGTATAATATTCTGACATGTATGCTGCTGCAGTTATACATTGCAGTATACTATTCTGACAAGTATGCTGCTGCAGTTATACATTGCAGTGTAATATTCTGACAAGTATGAGACTGCAGTTATGCATTGCAGCATAATATTCTGACAAGTATGCTGCTGCAGTTATACATTGCAGTATAATATTCTGACAAGTGTGCTGCTGCAGTTATACATTGCAGTATAATATTCTGACAAGTGTGCTGCTGCAGTTATACATTGCAGTATAATATTCTGACAAGTGTGCTGCGGCAGTTATACATTGCAGTATAATATTCTGACAGGTATCCTGCTGCAGTTATACATTGCAGTATAATATTCTGACAAGTATGCTGCTGCAGTTATGCATTGCAGTATAATATTCTGACAAGTATGCCGCTGCAGTTATACATTGCAGTATAATATTCTGACAAGTATGCTGCTGCAGTTATACATTGTAGTATGATATTCTGACAAGTATGCTGCTGCAGTTATACATTGCAGTATAATATTCTGACAAGTATGAGACTGCAGTTACACATTGCAGTATGATATTCTGACAAGTGTGCTGCGGCAGTTATACATTGCAGTATAATATTCTGACAAGTATGATGCTGCAGTTATACATTGCAGTATAATATTCTGACAAGTATGCTGCTGCCGTTATACATTGCAGTATAATATTCTGACAAGTATGCTGCTGCCGTTATACATTGCAGCATAATATTCTGACAAGTATGCTGCTGCAGTTATACATTGCAGTATAATATTCTGACAAGTATGAGACTGCAGTTATACAATGCAGTATAATATTCTGACAAGTATGCTGCTGCAGTTATACATTGCAGCATAATATTCTGACAAGTATGCTGCTGCAGTTATACATTGCAGCATAATATTCTGACAAGTATGCTGCTGCAGTTATACATTGCAGTATAATATTCTGACAAGTATGCTGCTGCAGTTATACATTGCAGTATAATATTCTGACAAGTATGCTGCTGCAGTTATACATTGCAGTGTAATATTCTGACAAGTATGAGACTGCAGTTATACATTGTAGTATAATATTCTGACAAGTATGCTGCTGCAGTTATACATTGCAGTGTAATATTCTGACAAGTATGAGACTGCAGTTATACATTGTAGTATAATATTCTGACAAGTATGCTGCTGCAGTTATACATTGCAGTGTAATATTCTGACAAGTATGAGACTGCAGTTATACATTGCAGTATAATATTCTGACAAGTATGCCGCTGCAGTTATACATTGCAGTATAATATTCTGACAAGTATGCTGCTGCAGTTATACATTGTAGTATAATATTCTGACAAGTATGCTGCTGCAGTTATAGATTGCAGTATGATATTCTGACAAGTATGCTGCTGCAGTTATACATTGCAGCATAATATTCTGACAAGTATGAGACTGCAGTTATACATTGCAGCATAATATTCTGACAAGTATGAGACTGCAGTTATACATTGCAGCATAATATTCTGACAAGTATGCTGCTGCAGTTATACATTGCAGCATAATATTCTGACAAGTATGCTGCTGCAGTTATACATTGCAGTATAATATTCTGACAAGTATGAGACTGCAGTTATACATTGCAGCATAATATTCTGACAAGTATGCTGCTGCAGTTATACATTGCAGCATAATATTCTGACAAGTATGCTGCTGCAGTTATAGATTGCAGTGTAATATTCTGACAAGTATGCTGCTGCAGTTATACATTGCAGTATAATATTCTGACAAGTATGATGCAGTTATACATTGCAGTATAATATTCTGACAAGTATGCTGCTGCAGTTATACATTGCAGTATAATATTCTGACAAGTATGAGACTGCAGTTATACATTGTAGTATAATATTCTGACAAGTATGCTGCTGCAGTTATACATTGTAGTATAATATTCTGACAAGTGTGCTGCTGCAGTTATACATTGCAGTATAATATTCTGACAAGTATGCTGCTGCAGTTATGCGTTGCAGTATAATATTCTGAGAAGTATGCTGCTGCAGTTATACATTGCAGCATAATATTCTGACAAGTATGAGACTGCAGTTATACATTGCAGCATAATATTCTGACAAGTATGCTGCTGCAGTTATACATTGCAGTATGATATTCTGACAAGTATGAGACTGCAGCTATACATTGCAGCATAATATTCTGACAAGTATGAGACTGCAGTTATACATTGCAGTATAATATTCTGACATGTATGCTGCTGCAGTTATACATTGCAGTGTGATATTCTGACAAGTATGAGACTGCAGTTATACATTGCAGTATAATATTCTGACAAGTATGCTGCTGCAGTTATACATTGCAGTATAATATTCTGACATGTATGCTGCTGCAGTTATACATTGCAGTATAATATTCTGACAAGTATGCTGCTGCAGTTATACATTGCAGTATAATATTCTGACATGTATGCTGCTGCAGTTATACATTGCAGTATAATATTCTGACAAGTATGCTACTGCAGTTATACATTGCAGTATAATATTCTGACAAGTATGAGACTGCAGTTATGCATTGCAGCATAATATTCTGACAAGTATGCTGCTGCAGTTATACATTGCAGTGTAATATTCTGACAAGTATGAGACTGCAGTTATGCATTGCAGCATAATATTCTGACAAGTATGCTGCTGCAGTTATACATTGCAGTATAATATTCTGACAAGTGTGCTGCTGCAGTTATACATTGCAGTATAATATTCTGACAAGTGTGCTGCTGCAGTTATACATTGCAGTATAATATTCTGACAAGTGTGCTGCGGCAGTTATACATTGCAGTATAATATTCTGACAGGTATCCTGCTGCAGTTATACATTGCAGTATAATATTCTGACAAGTATGCTGCTGCAGTTATGCATTGCAGTATAATATTCTGACAAGTATGCCGCTGCAGTTATACATTGCAGTATAATATTCTGACAAGTATGCTGCTGCAGTTATACATTGTAGTATGATATTCTGACAAGTATGCTGCTGCAGTTATACATTGCAGTATAATATTCTGACAAGTATGAGACTGCAGTTACACATTGCAGTATGATATTCTGACAAGTGTGCTGCGGCAGTTATACATTGCAGTATAATATTCTGACAAGTATGATGCTGCAGTTATACATTGCAGTATAATATTCTGACAAGTATGCTGCTGCCGTTATACATTGCAGTATAATATTCTGACAAGTATGCTGCTGCCGTTATACATTGCAGCATAATATTCTGACAAGTATGCTGCTGCAGTTATACATTGCAGTATAATATTCTGACAAGTATGAGACTGCAGTTATACAATGCAGTATAATATTCTGACAAGTATGCTGCTGCAGTTATACATTGCAGCATAATATTCTGACAAGTATGCTGCTGCAGTTATACATTGCAGCATAATATTCTGACAAGTATGCTGCTGCAGTTATACATTGCAGTATGATATTCTGACAAGTATGCTGCTGCAGTTATACATTGCAGTATGATATTCTGACAAGTATGCTGCTGCAGTTATAGATTGCAGTATAATATTCTGACAAGTATGCTGCTGCAGTTATACATTGCAGTATGATATTCTGACAAGTATGCTGCTGCCGTTATACATTGCAGTGTAATATTCTGACAAGTAAGCTGCTGCAGTTATACATTGCAGTATAATAATCTGACAAGTATGCTGCTGCAGTTATACATTGCAGTATAATATTCTGACAAGTATGCTGCTGCCGTTATACATTGCAGTGTAATATTCTGACAAGTAAGCTGCTGCAGTTATACATTGCAGCATAATATTCTGACAAATATGAGACTCCAGTTATACATTGCAGTATAATATTCTGACAAGTATGAGACTGCAGTTATACATTGCAGTATAATATTCTGACAAGTATGCTGCTGCAGTTATACATTGCAGCATAATATTCTGACAAGTATGCTGCTGCAGTTATACATTGCAGCATAATATTCTGACAAGTATGCTGCTGCAGTTATACATTGCAGCATAATATTCTGACAAGTATGCTGCTGCAGTTATAGATTGCAGTGTAATATTCTGACAAGTATGCTGCTGCCGTTATACATTGCAGTGTAATATTCTGACAAGTAAGCTGCTGCAGTTATACATTGCAGCATAATATTCTGACAAGTATGCTGCTGCAGTTATACATTGCAGTATAATATTCTGACAAGTATGCTGCTGCAGTTATACATTGCAGTGTAATATTCTGACAAGTATGCTGCTGCAGTTATACATTGCAGTATAATATTCTGACAAGTATGCTGCTGCAGTTATACATTGCAGTATAATATTCTGACAAGTAGGAGGCTGCAGTTATACATTGCAGTATAATATTCTGACAAGTATGCTGCTGCAGTTATACATTGCAGTATAATATTCTGACAAGTATGCTGCTGCAGTTATACATTGCAGTATGATATTCTGACAAGTAGGAGGCTGCAGTTATACATTGCAGTATAATATTCTGACAAGTATGCTGCTGCAGTTATACATTGCAGTATAATATTCTGACAAGTATGCCGCTGCAGTTATACATTGCAGTGTAATATTCTGACAAGTATGCTGCTGCAGTTATACATTGCACTATAATATTCTGACAAGTATGCTGCTGCAGTTATACATTGCAGCATAATATTCTGACAAGTATGCTGCTGCAGTTATACATTGCAGTGTAATATTCTGACAAGTATGCTGCTGCAGTTATACATTGCAGTGTAATATTCTGACAAGTATGCTGCTGCAGTTATACATTGCAGTATAATATTCTGACAAGTATGCTGCTGCAGTTATACATTGCAGTGTAATATTCTGACAAGTATGCTGCTGCAGTTATACATTGCAGTATAATATTCTGACAAGTATGCCGCTGCAGTTATACATTGCAGTATAATATTCTGACAAGTGTGCTGCGTCAGTTATACATTGCAGTATAATATTCTGACAAGTATGCTGCTGCAGTTATACATTGCAGTATAATATTCTGACAAGTATGATGCAGTTATACATTGCAGTATAATATTCTGACAAGTATGCTGCTGCAGTTATACATTGCAGTATAATATTCTGACAAGTATGAGACTGCAGTTATACATTGTAGTATAATATTCTGACAAGTATGCTGCTGCAGTTATACATTGTAGTATAATATTCTGACAAGTGTGCTGCTGCAGTTATACATTGCAGTATAATATTCTGACAAGTATGCTGCTGCAGTTATGCGTTGCAGTATAATATTCTGAGAAGTATGCTGCTGCAGTTATACATTGCAGCATAATATTCTGACAAGTATGAGACTGCAGTTATACATTGCAGCATAATATTCTGACAAGTATGCTGCTGCAGTTATACATTGCAGTATGATATTCTGACAAGTATGAGACTGCAGCTATACATTGCAGCATAATATTCTGACAAGTATGAGACTGCAGTTATACATTGCAGTATAATATTCTGACATGTATGCTGCTGCAGTTATACATTGCAGTGTGATATTCTGACAAGTATGAGACTGCAGTTATACATTGCAGTATAATATTCTGACAAGTATGCTGCTGCAGTTATACATTGCAGTATAATATTCTGACATGTATGCTGCTGCAGTTATACATTGCAGTATAATATTCTGACAAGTATGCTGCTGCAGTTATACATTGCAGTATAATATTCTGACATGTATGCTGCTGCAGTTATACATTGCAGTATAATATTCTGACAAGTATGCTACTGCAGTTATACATTGCAGTATAATATTCTGACAAGTATGAGACTGCAGTTATGCATTGCAGCATAATATTCTGACAAGTATGCTGCTGCAGTTATACATTGCAGTGTAATATTCTGACAAGTATGAGACTGCAGTTATGCATTGCAGCATAATATTCTGACAAGTATGCTGCTGCAGTTATACATTGCAGTATAATATTCTGACAAGTGTGCTGCTGCAGTTATACATTGCAGTATAATATTCTGACAAGTGTGCTGCTGCAGTTATACATTGCAGTATAATATTCTGACAAGTGTGCTGCGGCAGTTATACATTGCAGTATAATATTCTGACAGGTATCCTGCTGCAGTTATACATTGCAGTATAATATTCTGACAAGTATGCTGCTGCAGTTATGCATTGCAGTATAATATTCTGACAAGTATGCCGCTGCAGTTATACATTGCAGTATAATATTCTGACAAGTATGCTGCTGCAGTTATACATTGCAGTATAATATTCTGACAAGTATGCTGCTGCAGTTATACATTGCAGTATAATATTCTGACAAGTATGAGACTGCAGTTACACATTGCAGTATGATATTCTGACAAGTGTGCTGCGGCAGTTATACATTGCAGTATAATATTCTGACAAGTATGATGCTGCAGTTATACATTGCAGTATAATATTCTGACAAGTATGCTGCTGCCGTTATACATTGCAGTATAATATTCTGACAAGTATGCTGCTGCCGTTATACATTGCAGCATAATATTCTGACAAGTATGCTGCTGCAGTTATACATTGCAGTATAATATTCTGACAAGTATGAGACTGCAGTTATACAATGCAGTATAATATTCTGACAAGTATGCTGCTGCAGTTATACATTGCAGCATAATATTCTGACAAGTATGCTGCTGCAGTTATACATTGCAGCATAATATTCTGACAAGTATGCTGCTGCAGTTATACATTGCAGTATGATATTCTGACAAGTATGCTGCTGCAGTTATACATTGCAGTATGATATTCTGACAAGTATGCTGCTGCAGTTATAGATTGCAGTATAATATTCTGACAAGTATGCTGCTGCAGTTATACATTGCAGTATGATATTCTGACAAGTATGCTGCTGCCGTTATACATTGCAGTGTAATATTCTGACAAGTAAGCTGCTGCAGTTATACATTGCAGTATAATAATCTGACAAGTATGCTGCTGCAGTTATACATTGCAGTATAATATTCTGACAAGTATGCTGCTGCCGTTATACATTGCAGTGTAATATTCTGACAAGTAAGCTGCTGCAGTTATACATTGCAGCATAATATTCTGACAAATATGAGACTCCAGTTATACATTGCAGTATAATATTCTGACAAGTATGAGACTGCAGTTATACATTGCAGTATAATATTCTGACAAGTATGCTGCTGCAGTTATACATTGCAGCATAATATTCTGACAAGTATGCTGCTGCAGTTATACATTGCAGCATAATATTCTGACAAGTATGCTGCTGCAGTTATACATTGCAGCATAATATTCTGACAAGTATGCTGCTGCAGTTATAGATTGCAGTGTAATATTCTGACAAGTATGCTGCTGCCGTTATACATTGCAGTGTAATATTCTGACAAGTATGCTGCTGCAGTTATACATTGTAGTATAATATTCTGACAAGTATGCTGCTGCAGTTATACATTGCAGTATAATATTCTGACAAGTATGCTGCTGCAGTTATACATTGCAGTATAATATTCTGACAAGTATGCTGCTGCAGTTATACATTGCAGTGTAATATTCTGACAAGTATGCTGCTGCAGTTATACATTGCAGTATAATATTCTGACAAGCATGATGCTGCAGTTATACATTGCAGCATAATATTCTGACAAGTATGCTGCTGCAGTTATACATTGCAGTATAATATTCTGACAAGTAGGAGGCTGCAGTTATACATTGCAGTATAATATTCTGACAAGTATGCTGCTGCAGTTATACATTGCAGTATAATATTCTGACAAGTATGCTGCTGCAGTTATACATTGCAGTATGATATTCTGACAAGTAGGAGGCTGCAGTTATACATTGCAGTATAATATTCTGACAAGTATGCTGCTGCAGTTATACATTGCAGTATAATATTCTGACAAGTATGCCGCTGCAGTTATACATTGCAGTGTAATATTCTGACAAGTATGCTGCTGCAGTTATACATTGCACTATAATATTCTGACAAGTATGCTGCTGCAGTTATACATTGCAGCATAATATTCTGACAAGTATGCTGCTGCAGTTATACATTGCAGTGTAATATTCTGACAAGTATGCTGCTGCAGTTATACATTGCAGTGTAATATTCTGACAAGTATGCTGCTGCAGTTATACATTGCAGTATAATATTCTGACAAGTATGCTGCTGCAGTTATACATTGCAGTGTAATATTCTGACAAGTATGCTGCTGCAGTTATACATTGCAGTATAATATTCTGACAAGTATGCCGCTGCAGTTATACATTGCAGTATAATATTCTGACAAGTGTGCTGCGTCAGTTATACATTGCAGTATAATATTCTGACAAGTATGCTGCTGCAGTTATACATTGCAGTGTAATATTCTGACAAGTATGCTGCTGCAGTTATACATTGCAGTATAATATTCTGACAAGTATGAGACTGCAGTTATACATTGCAGTATGATATTCTGACAAGTGTGCTGCGGCAGTTATACATTGCAGTGTAATATTCTGACAAGTATGCCGCTGCAGTTATACATTGCAGTGTAATATTCTGACAAGTATGCTGCTGCAGTTATACATTGCAGTATAATATTCTGATAAGTATGCTGCTGCAGTTATACATTGCACTATAATATTCTGACAAGTATGCTGCTGCAGTTAAAGATTGCAGTGTAATATTCTGACAAGTATGCTGCTGCAGTTATACATTGCAGTATAATATTCTGACAAGTATGATGCTGCAGTTATACATTGCAGTATAATATTCTGACAAGTATGCTGCTGCAGTTATACATTGCAGTGTGATATTCTGACAAGTATGCTGCTGCAGTTATACATTGCAGTATAATATTCTGACAAGTATGCTGCTGCAGTTATACATTGCAGTGTGATATTCTGACAAGTATGCTGCTGCAGTTATACATTGCAGTATAATATTCTGACAAGTATGCTGCTGCAGTTATACATTGCAGTATAATATTCTGACAAGTATGCTGCTGCAGTTATACATTGCAGTATAATATTCTGACAAGTGCTGCTGCAGTTATACATTGCAGTATAATATTCTGACAAGTATGCTGCTGCAGTTATACATTGCAGTGTGATATTCTGACAAGTATGCTGCTGCAGTTATACATTGCAGTATGATATTCTGACAAGTATGCTGCTGCAGTTATACATTGCAGTATAATATTCTGACAAGTATGCTGCTGCAGTTACACATTGCAGTATAATATTCTGACAAGTATGCTGCTGCAGTTATACATTGCAGTGTAATATTCTGACAAGTATGCTGCTGCAGTTACACATTGCAGTATAATATTCTGACAAGTATGCTGCTGCAGTAATACATTGCACTATAATATTCTGACAAGTATGCTGCTGCAGTTATACATTGCACTATAATATTCTGACAAGTATGCTGCTGCAGTAATACATTGCACTATAATATTCTGACAAGTATGCTGCTGCAGTTACACATTGCAGTATAATATTCTGACAAGTATGCTGCTGCAGTAATACATTGCACTATAATATTCTGACAAGTATACTGCTGCAGTTATACATTGTAGTATAATATTCTGACAAGTATGCTGCTGCAGTTATACATTGCAGTATAATATTCTGACAAGTATGCTGCTGCAGTAATACATTGCACTATAATATTCTGACAAGTATGCTGCTGCAGTTATACATTGCAGTATAATATTCTGACAAGTATGCTGCTGCAGTAATACATTGCACTATAATATTCTGACAAGTATGCTGCTGCAGTTACACATTGCAGTATAATATTCTGACAAGTATGCTGCTGCAGTTATACATTGCAGTATAATATTCTGACAAGTATGCTGCTGCAGTTATACATTGCAGTATGATATTCTGACAAGTATGCTGCTGCAGTTATACATTGCAGTATAATATTCTGACAAGTATGCTGCTGCAGTTATACATTGCAGTATAATATTATGACAAGTATGCTGCTGCAGTTATACATTGCAGTATAATATTCTGACAAGTATGCTGCTGCAGTTATACATTGCAGTATAATATTCTGACAAGTATGCTGCTGCAGTTATACATTGCAGTATAATATTCTGACAAGTGCTGCTGCAGTTATACATTGCAGTATAATATTCTGACAAGTATGCTGCTGCAGTTATACATTGCAGTGTGATATTCTGACAAGTATGCTGCTGCAGTTATACATTGCAGTATGATATTCTGACAAGTATGCTGCTGCAGTTATACATTGCAGTATAATATTCTGACAAGTATGCTGCTGCAGTTACACATTGCAGTATAATATTCTGACAAGTATGCTGCTGCAGTTATACATTGCAGTGTAATATTCTGACAAGTATGCTGCTGCAGTTACACATTGCAGTATAATATTCTGACAAGTATGCTGCTGCAGTAATACATTGCACTATAATATTCTGACAAGTATGCTGCTGCAGTTATACATTGCAGTATAATATTCTGACAAGTATGCTGCTGCAGTTATACATTGCAGTATAATATTCTGACAAGTATGCTGCTGCAGTAATACATTGCACTATAATATTCTGACAAGTATACTGCTGCAGTTATACATTGTAGTATAATATTCTGACAAGTATGCTGCTGCAGTTATACATTGCAGTATAATATTCTGACAAGTATGCTGCTGCAGTAATACATTGCACTATAATATTCTGACAAGTATGCTGCTGCAGTTATACATTGCAGTATAATATTCTGACAAGTATGCTGCTGCAGTAATACATTGCACTATAATATTCTGACAAGTATGCTGCTGCAGTTACACATTGCAGTATAATATTCTGACAAGTATGCTGCTGCAGTTATACATTGCAGTATAATATTCTGACAAGTATGCTGCTGCAGTTATACATTGCAGTATGATATTCTGACAAGTATGCTGCTGCAGTTATACATTGCAGTATAATATTCTGACAAGTATGCTGCTGCAGTTATACATTGCAGTATAATATTATGACAAGTATGCTGCTGCAGTTATACATTGCAGTATAATATTCTGACAAGTATGCTGCTGCAGTTATACATTGCAGTATAATATTCTGACAAGTATGCTGCTGCAGTTATACATTGCAGTATAATATTCTGACAAGTATGCTGCTGCAGTTATACATTGCAGTATAATATTATGACAAGTATGCTGCTGCAGTTATACATTGCAGTGTAATATTCTGACAAGTATGCTGCTGCAGTTATACATTGCAGTATAATATTCTGACAAGTATGCTGCTGCAGTTATACATTGCACTATAATATTCTGACAAGTATGCTGCTGCAGTAATACATTGCACTATAATATTCTGACAAGTATGCTGCTGCAGTTATACATTGCACTATAATATTCTGACAAGTATGCTACTGCAGTTATACATTGCACTATAATATTCTGACAAGTATGCTGCTGCAGTTATACATTACAGTATATTATTCTGACAAGTATGCTGCTGCAGTTATACATTGCAGTATAATATTCTGACAAGTATGCTGCTGCAGTTATACATTGCAGTATAATATTCTGACAAGTATGCTGCTGCAGTTATACATTGCAGTGTAATATTCTGACAAGTATGCTGCTGCAGTTATACATTGCAGTATAATATTCTGACAAGTATGCTGCTGCAGTTATACATTGCAGTATAATATTCTGACAAGTATGCTGCTGCAGTTATACATTGCAGTATAATATTCTGACAAGTGCTGCTGCAGTTATACATTGCAGTATGATATTCTGACAAGTATGCTGCTGCAGTTATACATTGCAGTATAATATTCTGACAAGTGCTGCTGCAGTTATACATTGCACTATAATATTCTGACAAGTATGCTGCTGCAGTTACACATTGCAGTATAATATTCTGACAAGTATGCTGCTGCAGTAATACATTGCACTATAATATTCTGACAAGTATGCTGCTGCAGTTATACATTGCAGTATAATATTCTGACAAGTATGCTGCTGCAGTAATACATTGCACTATAATATTCTGACAAGTATGCTGCTGCAGTTACACATTGCAGTATAATATTCTGACAGGTATGCTGCTGCAGTAATACATTGCACTATAATATTCTGACAAGTATGCTGCTGCAGTTATACATTGTAGTATAATATTCTGACAAGTATGCTGCTGCAGTTATACATTGCAGTATAATATTCTGACAAGTATGCTGCAGTTATACATTGCAGTATGATATTCTGACAAGTATGAGACTGCAGTTATACATTGCACTATAATATTCTGACAAGTATGCTGCTGCAGTTATACATTGCAGTATAATATTCTGACAAGTATGCTGCAGTTATACATTGCAGTATAATATTCTGACAAGTATGCTACTGCAGTTATACATTGCACTATAATATTCTGACAAGTATGCTGCTGCAGTTACACATTGCAGTGTAATATTCTGACAAGTATGCTGCTGCAGTTATACATTGCAGTATAATATTCTGACAAGTATGCTACTGCAGTTATACATTGCAGTATAATATTCTGACAAGTATGCTGCTGCAGTTACACATTGCAGTGTAATATTCTGACAAGTATGCTGCTGCAGTTATACATTGCAGTATAATATTCTGACAAGTATGCTACTGCAGTTATACATTGCAGTATAATATTCTGACAAGTATGCTGCTGCAGTTACACATTGCAGTGTAATATTCTGACAAGTATGCTGCTGCAGTTATACATTGCAGTATAATATTCTGACAAGTATGCTGCTGCAGTTACACATTGCAGTGTAATATTCTGACAAGTATGCTGCTGCAGTTATACATTGCAGTATAATATTCTGACAAGTATGCTGCTGCAGTTATACATTGCAGTATAATATTCTGACAAGTATGCTGCTGCAGTTATACATTGCAGTGTGATATTCTGACAAGTATGCTGCTGCAGTTATACATTGCGGTATAACATTCTGACAAGTATGCTGCTGCAGTTATACATTGCAGTATAATATTCTGACAAGTATGCTGCTGCAGTTATACATTGCACTATAATATTCTGACAAGTATGCTGCTGCAGTTATACATTGCAGTGTAATATTCTGACAAGTGTGCTGCTGCAGTTATACATTGCAGTGTAATATTCTGACAAGTATGCTGCTGTAGTTATACATTGCAGTATAATATTCTGACAAGTATGCTGCTGCAGTTATACATTGCAGTGTAATATTCTGACAAGTATGCTGCTGCAGTTATACATTGCAGTGTAATATTCTGACAAGTATGCTGCTGCGGTTATACATTGCAGTATAATATTCTGACAAGTATGCTGCTGCAGTTATACATTGCAGTGTAATATTCTGACAAGTATGCTGCTGCAGTTATACATTGCAGTATAATATTCTGACAAGAATGCTGCTGCAGTTATACATTGCAGTATAATATTCTGACAAGTATGCTGCTGCAGTTATACATTGCAGTATAATATTCTGACAAGTGCTGCTGCAGTTATACATTGCAGTATGATATTCTGACAAGTATGCTGCTGCAGTTATACATTGCAGTATAATATTCTGACAAGTGCTGCTGCAGTTATACATTGCACTATAATATTCTGACAAGTATGCTGCTGCAGTTATACATTGCAGTATAATATTCTGACAAGTATGCTGCTGCAGTTATACATTGCAGTATGATATTCTGACAAGTATGCTGCTGCAGTTATACATTGCAGTGTAATATTCTGACAAGTATGCTGCTGCAGTAATACATTGCACTATAATATTCTGACAAGTATGCTGCTGCAGTTATACATTGCAGTATAATATTCTGACAAGTATGCTGCTGCAGTTATACATTGCAGTATGATATTCTGACAAGTATGCTGCTGCAGTAATACATTGCACTATAATATTCTGACAAGTATGCTGCTGCAGTTACACATTGCAGTATAATATTCTGACAGGTATGCTGCTGCAGTAATACATTGCACTATAATATTCTGACAAGTATGCTGCTGCAGTTATACATTGTAGTATAATATTCTGACAAGTATGCTACTGCAGTTATACATTGCACTATAATATTCTGACAAGTATGCTGCTGCAGTTATACATTGCAGTATAATATTCTGACAAGTATGCTGCTGCAGTTATACATTGCAGTATAATATTCTGACAAGTATGCTACTGCAGTTATACATTGCAGTATAATATTCTGACAAGTATGCTGCTGCAGTTACACATTGCAGTGTAATATTCTGACAAGTATGCTGCTGCAGTTATACATTGCAGTATAATATTCTGACAAGTATGCTGCTGCAGTTACACATTGCAGTGTAATATTCTGACAAGTATGCTGCTGCAGTTATACATTGCAGTATAATATTCTGACAAGTATGCTGCTGCAGTTATACATTGCAGTATAATATTCTGACAAGTATGCTGCTGCAGTAATACATTGCACTATAATATTCTGACAAGTATGCTGCTGCAGTTATACATTGCAGTATAATATTCTGACAAGTATGCTGCTGCAGTTATACATTGCAGTATGATATTCTGACAAGTATGCTGCTGCAGTAATACATTGCACTATAATATTCTGACAAGTATGCTGCTGCAGTTACACATTGCAGTATAATATTCTGACAGGTATGCTGCTGCAGTAATACATTGCACTATAATATTCTGACAAGTATGCTGCTGCAGTTATACATTGTAGTATAATATTCTGACAAGTATGCTACTGCAGTTATACATTGCACTATAATATTCTGACAAGTATGCTGCTGCAGTTATACATTGCAGTATAATATTCTGACAAGTATGCTGCTGCGGTTATACATTGCAGTATAATATTCTGACAAGCATGCTGCTGCAGTTATACATTGCAGTATAATATTCTGACAAGTATGCTGCTGCAGTTATACATTGCAGTGTAATATTCTGACAAGTATGCTGCTGCAGTTATACATTGCAGTATAATATTCTGACAAGTATGCTGCTGCAGTTATACATTGCAGTGTAATATTCTGACAAGTATGCTGCTGCAGTTATACATTGCAGTATAATATTCTGACAAGTATGCTGCTGCAGTTATACATTGCAGTATAATATTCTGACAAGAATGCTGCTGCAGTTATACATTGCAGTATAATATTCTGACAAGTATGCTGCTGCAGTTATACATTGCAGTATGATATCCTGACAAGTATGCTGCTGCAGTTATACATTACAGTATAATATTCTGACAATATGATGCTGCAGTTATACATTGCAGTGTAATATTCTGACAAGTATGCTGCTGCAGTTATACATTGCAGTATAATATTCTGACAAGTGTGCTGCTGCAGTTATACATTGCAGTATAATATTCTGACAAGTATGCTGCTGCAGTTATACATTGCAGTATAATATTCTGACAAGTATGCTGCTGTAGTTATGCATTGCAGTATAATATTCTGACAAGTATGCCGCTGCAGTTATACATTGCAGTATAATATTCTGACAAGTATGCTGCTGCAGTTATACATTGCAGTATGATATCCTGACAAGTATGCTGCTGCAGTTATACATTGTAGTATAATATTCTGACAAGTATGCTGCTGCAGTTATACATTGCAGTATAATATTCTGACAAGTGTGCTGCTGCAGTTATACATTGCAGTATAATATTCTGACAAGTATGCTGCTGCAGTTATACATTGCAGTATAATATTCTGACAAGTATGCTGCTGTAGTTATGCATTGCAGTATAATATTCTGACAAGTATGCCGCTGCAGTTATACATTGCAGTATAATATTCTGACAAGTATGCTGCTGCAGTTATACATTGCAGTATGATATCCTGACAAGTATGCTGCTGCAGTTATACATTGCAGTATAATATTCTGACAAGTATGCTGCTGCAGTAATACATTGCACTATAATATTCTGACAAGTATGCCGCTGCAGTTATACATTGCAGTATAATATTCTGACAAGTATGCTGCTGCAGTTATACATTACAGTATAATATTCTGACAAGTATGCTGCTGCAGTTATACATTGCAGTATAATATTCTGACAAGTATGCTGCTGCAGTTATACATTGCAGTATAATATTCTGACAAGTATGCCGCTGCAGTTATACATTGCAGTATAATATTCTGACAAGTATGCTGCTGCAGTTATACCTTGCAGTATAATATTCTGACAAGTATGCTGCTGCAGTTACACATTGCAGTGTAATATTCTGACAAGTATGCTGCTGCAGTTATACATTGCAGTATAATATTCTGACAAGTATGCTGCTGCAGTTATACATTGCAGTATAATATTCTGACAAGTATGCTGCTGCAGTTATACATTGCAGTATAATATTCTGACAAGTATGCTGCAGCAGTTATACATTGCAGTGTAATATTCTGACAAGTATGCCGCTGCAGTTATACATTGCAGTATAATATTCTGACAAGTATGCTGCTGCAGTTATACCTTGCAGTATAATATTCTGACAAGTATGCTGCTGCAGTTACACATTGCAGTGTAATATTCTGACAAGTATGCTGCTGCAGTTATACATTGCAGTGTAATATTCTGACAAGTATGCTGCTGCAGTTATACATTGCAGTATAATATTCTGACAAGTATGCTGCAGTTATACATTGCAGTATGATATTCTGACAAGTATGCTGCTGCAGTTATACATTGCAGTATAATATTCTGACAAGTATGCTGCTGCAGTTATACATTGCAGTATAATATTCTGACAAGTATGCTGCTGCAGTTATACATTGCAGTATAATATTCTGACAAGTATGCTGCTGCAGTTATACATTGCAGTGTAATATTCTGACAAGTATGCTGCTGCAGTTATACATTGCAGTATAATATTCTGACAAGAATGCTGCTGCAGTTATACATTGCAGTATAATATTCTGACAAGTATGCTGCTGCAGTTATACATTGCAGTATAATATTCTGACAAGTATGCTGCTGCAGTTATACATTGCAGTATAATATTCTGACAAGTATGCTGCTGCAGTTATACATTGCAGTATAATATTCTGACAAGTATGCTGCTGCAGTTATACATTGCAGTATAATATTCTGACAAGTATGCTGCTGCAGTTATACATTGCAGTATGATATCCTGACAAGTATGCTGCTGCAGTTATACATTACAGTATAATATTCTGACAATATGATGCTGCAGTTATACATTGCAGTATAATATTCTGACAAGTATGCTGCTGCAGTTATACATTGTAGTATAATATTCTGACAAGTATGCTGCTGCAGTTATACATTGCAGTATGATATTCTGACAAGTATGCTGCTGCAGTTATACATTGCAGTATGATATCCTGACAAGTATGCTGCTGCAGTTATACATTACAGTATAATATTCTGACAAGTATGGTGCTGCAGTTATACATTGCAGTATAATATTCTGACAAGTATGCTGCTGCAGTTATACATTGCAGTATAATATTCTGACAATATGATGCTGCAGTTATACATTGCAGCATAATATTCTGACATGTATGCTGCTGCAGTTATACATTGCAGTATAATATTCTGACAAGTATGCTGCTGCAGTTATACATTGCAATATAATATTCCGACAAGTATGCTGCTGCCGTTATACATTGCAGTATAATATTCTGACAAGTATGCTGCTGCAGTTATACATTGCAATATAATATTCTGACAAGTATGCTGCTGCAGTTATACATTGCAGTATGATATTCCGACAAGTATGCTGCTGCAGTTATACATTGCAGTATAATATTCTGACAAATATGAGACTGCAGTTATAGATTGCAGTGTAATATTCTGACAAGTATGCTGCTGCAGTTATACATTGCAATATAATATTCCGACAAGTATGCTGCTGCAGTTATACATTGCAGTATAATATTCTGACAAGTATGCTGCTGCAGTTATACATTGCAGTATGATATTCTGACAAGTATGCTGCTGCAGTTATACATTGCAGTATAATATTCTGACAAGTATGTTGCTGCAGTTATACATTGCAGTATGATATTCTGACAAGTATGCTGCTGCAGTTATACATTGCAGTATAATATTCTGACATGTATGCTGCTGCAGTTATACATTGCAGTATAATATTCTGACAAGTATGCTGCTGCAGGTATACATTGCAGTGTAATATTCTGACAAGTATGCTGCTGCAGTTATACATTGCAGTGTGATATTCTGACAAGTATGCTGCTGCAGTTATACATTGCAGTATGATATTCTGACAAGTATGCTGCTGCAGTTATACATTGCAGTATAATATTCTGACAAGTATGCTGCTGCAGTTATACATTGCAGTATAATATTCTGACAAGTATGCTGCTGCAGTTATACATTGCAGTATAATATTCTGACAAGTATGCTGCTGCAGTTATACATTGTAGTATGATATTCTGACAAGTATGCTGCTGCAGTTATACATTGCAATATAATATTCCGACAAGTATGCTGCTGCAGTTATACATTGCAGTATAATATTCTGACAAGTATGCTGCTGCAGTTATACATTGCAGTGTAATATTCTGACAAGTATGCTGCTGCAGTTATACATTGCAGTGTAATATTCTGACAAGTATGCTGCTGCAGTTATACATTGCAGTATAATATTCTGACAAGTATGCTGCTGCAGTTATACATTGCAGTATAATATTCTGACAAGTATGCTGCTGCAGTTATACATTGCAGTATAATATTCTGACAAGTATGCTGCTGCAGTTATACATTGCAGTATAATATTCTGACAAGTATGCTGCTGCAGTTATACATTGCAATATAATATTCCGACAAGTATGCTGCTGCAGTTATACATTGCAGTATAATATTCTGACAAGTATGAGACTGCAGTTACACATTGCAGTATAATATTCTGACAAGAATGAGACTGCAGTTACACATTGCAGTATAATATTCTGACAAGAATGCTGCTGCAGTTATACATTGTAGTATAATATTCTGAGAAGTATGCTGCTGCAGTTATACATTGTAGTATAATATTCTGAGAAGTATGCTGCTGCAGTTATACATTGTAGTATAATATTCTGACAAGTATGCTGCTGCAGTTATACATTGCAGTATAATATTCTGACAAGTATGCTGCTGCAGTTATACATTGCAGTGTAATATTCTGACAAGTATGCTGCTGCAGTTATACATTGCAATATAATATTCCGACAAGTATGCTGCTGCAGTTACACATTGCAGTATAATATTCTGACAAGTATGCTGCTGCAGTTATACATTGTAGTATAATATTCTGAGAAGTATGCTGCTGCAGTTATACATTGCAGTATAATATTCTGACAAGTATGCTGCTTCAGTTATACATTGCAGTGTAATATTCTGACAAGTATGCCGCTGCAGTTATACATTGCAGTATAATATTCTGACAAGTATGCTGCTGCAGTTATACATTGCAGTGTAATATTCTGACAAGTATCCTGCTGCAGTTATACATTGCAGTATAATATTCTGACAAGTATGCTGCTGCAGTTATACATTGCAGTGTAATATTCTGACAAGTATGATGCTGCAGTTATACATTGCAGTATAATATTCTGACAAGTATGCCGCTGCAGTTATACATTGCAGTATAATATTCTGACAAGTATGCTGCTGCAGTTATACATTGCAGTATAATATTCTGACAAGTATGGTGCTGCAGTTACACATTGCAGTATGATATTCTGACAAGTATGCTGCTGCAGTTATACATTGCAGTATGATATTCTGACAAGTATGCTGCTGCAGTTATACATTGCAGTATAATATTCTGACAAGTATGCCGCTGCAGTTATACATTGCAGTGTAATATTCTGACAAGTATCCTGCTGCAGTTATACATTGCAGTATAATATTCTGACAAGTATGCTGCTGCAGTTATACATTGCAGTGTAATATTCTGACAAGTATGCTGCTGCAGTTATACATTGCAGCATAATATTCTGAGAAGTATGCCACAGTTATACATTGCAGTATAATATTCTGACAAGTATGCCGCTGCAGTTATACATTGCAGTGTAATATTCTGACAAGTATGCTGCTGCAGTTATACATTGCAGCATAATATTCTGAGAAGTATGCCACAGTTATACATTGCAGTATAATATTCTGACAAGTATGCCGCTGCAGTTATACATTGCAGTATAATATTCTGACAAGTATGCCGCTGCAGTTATACATTACAGTATAATATTCTGACAAGTATGCTGCTGCAGTTATACATTGCAGTATAATATTCTGACAAGTATGCTGCTGCAGTTATACATTGCAGTATAATATTCTGACAAGTATGCTGCTGCAGTTATACATTGCAGTATGATATTCTGACAAGTATGCTGCTGCAGTTATACATTGTAGTATAATATTCTGACAAGTATGCTGCTGCAGTTATACATTGCAGTATAATATTCTGACAAGTATGCTGCTGCAGTTATACATTGCAGTATGATATTCTGACAAGTATGCTGCTGCAGTTATACATTGCAGTATGATATTCTGACAAGTATGCTGCTGCAGTTATACATTGCAGTATAATATTCTGACAAGTATGCTGCTGCAGTTATACATTGTAGTATAATATTCTGACAAGGATGCTGTTACATATGCAGTTATACATTGCAGTATAATATTCTGACAAGGATGCTGTTACATATGCAGTTATACAATGTAGCTAGAGATGGGCAAATCAATTCTAATGAAGTGAATTAGTTTAGAATTTCAAGAAAACTTCGGTTCAGCACGAATCGAAAGTTTACGGTGATTTGAGGGAACAAATTTCTTTCCCCTCTATTATCAAAATGGTTGCGAGCACAATGGGGGCCATTTACTAAGGGCCCGAATCATGTTTTTACGTTGGGTTACACAAATTTTTCCGTTTTGCTCCGATTTTCCCTGAATTGCCCCGGGATTGTGGCGCACGCGATCGAATTGTGGCGTATCGGTGCCGTCATGCACGCGACGGAAATCGGGGGTGTGGCTGAAGGAAAACCCGTCAGATTCGGAGAAACCACTGTATTTTTTTTTTTAAAAATGTGTCACTTGACACGCACTTACCTGCACCCGGCCTGGCTTTGTGAACTTCAGTGCAGAAGTGACACCAGGTGGACAACAGGCGCACTGCCTTAGTGAGTCGCCGGAAGACCCGAATCCTGCACAGAGAACGTGCCGCTGGATCGAGACAGGAACACCCTCGATCACATGTGCAGACCTGTAAGCCAATCAGTGACCGGAAGGCTTATGTGATGTCACAGCCCTATAAAAACAGGCGGCCAAGGTGTCAGTTTTTGTGGTTTTTGACCTCATGCTGCTGCTGCCACCGCCACACTCTGTCATTGTGCCACTCTGTGGCCTACGATGTGGCTGCCAGCTCCAGAATTTGTCATTGTGCCACTCTGCAGCTACTCATGCTGCTGCCAACTGACCGCTGTCTCCCTGGAACACCCTGTGATTTCCATAATGCTGTTTTCACCCTCCATCGCTCTATGGCGTTGCCACTATGTTTGGTTTTCCCCTTCATTTCATCTGCCAGAAGGATGAAAAGCCTCAGGATTTAGCCAAAAGCAGAAGTGGATACAGAACACACAGGACATGCAAGTATCACATTTATTGCTCATCTCTGTTCTTGATCCACTCCTGTTTGATTTTGGCTTTAGCAATACTGATGGATTATTGACCGATTGAAAGCGGACACTAACGGATGAAATGAAAGGGCAAAATGATCAGTGACGTCAATGCAGAATTACTGCAGACATCCTCTGTACTCATTAGGGGGGTTTCTACATTTATCATGTAACAGAACAATGTCAAGGGTGGTCCCGCGACCCATATCACGGGTTGCGGGCTCACCTGTGCTCCTCTGCCCCCACCAGTGCAGAGCACCTTACCCATCCCTGACTCCTAAGGCGTGGATGCGCCGGCTTCTCTAAATTTAAAGGGCCAACGCGCCATTAATTGGGGCTGGTCAATTTCACAAATTCTATTTAAGCCTGCCTCTTCCTGCAAACCCTGCCGGATCTTTGTGCTTCACCGCCTTAGAAAAAGCTCCCTAGCGATTATCCTGTGTTCCTGTGTCTCCTGCTTTCCTGTATCTCCGGCGTTACTGCTCCTGTGTTTTCCTGCTCCTGAGTTCCTGTGTCCTATGTTCCCGTTCCCATCTGCTTCTTGACGTTGCATCTCTGCCACCTGCCCTGACCTTGCACATGACCTGACCTTGAGACTGTCTCCTGCTAAGGTACCTCAGCCTCACCTGCCACCTCGGGCTAGTTGCACCTGTTGAACGACCTGGTGGTATCCTGCCGCAGCAATTCCAACCCGCTTTGTGGCGGGCTCTGGTGAAAACCTGGTGCCACTTAGACTCCGGTCCAGGTGTTGGCTAGTACCACCTCCCGCGGTGATCCAGTGGATTCACGCATCCCGAATCCTGATAAACAGGTTCTGTCGTAATCTATGGAATCATCTGATGTCAGTGTAAAAAGAGTGCACTCTGGGATGTTATAGTGGGATCTTGGCCCTCAGCTCTGTCCTTTCGAGCTGGCACAGACGTTACCTTGTCAGGCTGTGTTCCCGCTTCGCTTATTTGGGAAGTTGGCCTCTGTAAGTGCACACGGAAGTGAAGAGTGACGACTCTAAGAGCAGCGGCTGTCATGTGTGTGTCATACTAAAACACAGCATTATTTGTAGACCAAAAAACGCTCCCTATGCATATTTAAGCATGGCACAACATTCTACAACACCCTACAGGCTCTCTGCAGCCAGGAAATACGTGATTCATCATGATTCGATTCGGGTCGAAACTAATTTTGATAGAAAATTGGGCGAACTCGGCGAATCGAATTTGTGATAATCTCTAGTGTTGAGGGAATACAAGAGAACAAATAGGAAAGTGGTGAGTGACTACAAGAGAACAGACAAACTTCACAGAATCTCTCACCACAGACAAAGTAACTAGAAAGTAAAGATATTTTAACAGAACAAAGCCAGGGTGAAGCTGCAGATACAGCAATACCTAGCAAATACTGAATGATAGAACCAGCCTTATATCCTGATAAGATAATATAAATGACCATAGCTGAGACATAAAAACCCCAGCAGGTAATGCAGAAACACTAACAAGGCCACATAGCCCAGCACAAATCCTGACAGTATCCCCTCTTCTCCTCCACCCGTAACCCCTTTTTAATGTGCCCTATAGAAGCCCACTCTGTGCGCAATAAACTAGAATCTCTTCCTTTCTAAGTCCTTTAACCTGCTGGCCATCAGTGAAACCAGCAGGATGGATCTGGCAGGATGACTCTGCCTCCCTTGCGGCTTTGTCTTATGGCGGTTTACACTTTTCTCACTGTTCCAGACCTGAGAATAGGCAGGGAGGAGGGGAAGGCACTTTCCAGGTCATTCCTCCTGTTCCCTCTCTCACTTTCCCATCTTTTGAGGCCCACATCCTGAGACTTTTCCGCCCAGTCTCTCGTCATGTGGCTATAGTATACCGTCCTCCTGGCTCACCCTATCAGTTCCTTGACCACTTTGCCTCTTGGCTCCCGCACTTTCTATCCTGTAAGATGATGGGAGACTTTACCATCCCTCTTAACACTCCCATTTCCCCTCCGGCCTCTCAGGTCTTAGCGCTAACTACTTCTCTAGGTCTCTCACAACTCTGCAATTCCCCTTTCTTTTACTTTCAATAATCCAACACCTTCTCAGAATCCGTCCACCCATCGCTCATACCGGAACCCACGTGCAATAGATACTCACCAAAACACCTTACAGTCTGCACTGTCCCCCATCCATCACCTGTCCTCCCCTACTAACCACTATAATCACAGCGTCAGCGTCACGCCTTTACATCCTCCTACCACCCCTCCCATGGCCTTCCTGAGCCCCGTGTCACTGGTCATAGGATGTCACTGTCTCCCATCGTCATCCTACTCCTCATCCTGCTTTTCTTTATTATCATTCTCTTTGTGATTATCCCCATCAACTTTCTCTTGATCACCCACTGTCACCTCCTCTTTATAATTATTTTCCTCTTCCTGTTGGAGTGGGGTACTGTGGACCCACTAGAAGTTCTTATACAATGGGTCCCTCATCCTCTTCCTCCATTTTATTGCCATCATCATCTTCATCACAATACTCGTCCTCATCTTTCTCCTATCTTCTTCCTCCTCTTCATCCTCCTCCTCATTCTTCTCTTTTCCTCCTCCACAGATCTTCTTCTTCGCTCTCTGCTTCTCTTACTTCACCAAGGCATTCTCAGGCAGTTACATGAAGAGCTCCATCACGCAGATTGAGCGACGCTTTGACCTTTCCTCTTCTACGGTTGGGTTTGTGGACGCAAGCTTTGAATATGGTGAATATGACTTCCTCTCATTATGTTTGTGGTTTTTTTCAAATTAATTTTTAACCCTATGTTCTGCACACAGGAAACCTTCTGGTCATCGTCTTTGTCAGTTACTTTGGGGCGAAGCTTCACAGACCGCGGATTATCGCCGCCGGCTGCTTTGTGATGGCGTTAGGCAGTTTCCTTTCAGCCATGCCGCACTTCTTCATGGGGCCGTATGTACCGCGCCATCGCACAGCGTAATATTCTGACCACGTCCCCAGTGTGGTCCTCACCCCATGATTGTCTATTCACAGTTATAAATATGAAACAGTGAGGTCACATGTAGCTCCGCTCAACAATCTAACAGGCTCCGCCGACAGCATCTCTCCATGTCTGGCCAACAGGACACTGACCGAGGACATCAGACCGGGTAAGAAAATGGAGCAAGGGAAAACTAACATCACCAGCAGATTGTGTAGTGAATAGCGACAGCTACATGAGTCTGTTGTGTTTTTAGCAGAGTGCGTAAAGGAGACAAGCTCACACATGTGGGTTTACGTCATGGTCGGGAATATGCTACGAGGAATCGGAGAGACGCCCATTATTCCTCTTGGGGTCTCCTACATCGATGACTTTTCTGACCCAGGGAATACTCCCCTCTACATAGGTAATGATGATGTTATAGATCAGTAGATATCAGGAGTGGGAAGAGCCCAGGGTTGGACATTCCTACTTCTCAATCATAGGACCTCCCCCGAGGAGCTGGTGTTATGTAGGAGGTTCCTAATGAGACGGTTATTGGGTTTTGTGCTGCTCTCCATCCCCTCATAATTAGGCTTTACCCCTCTGTTCTCTTCTCCCCAGCTTGTCTGCACACTGTGGCGATGTTTGGACCAATAATTGGCTTTATGCTCAGTTCATATTTCGCAAAACTTTATGTGGATATTGGATTTGTGAATTTGGGTAAGTAAATTAATGTCACAAGGCGAGGATGTCATATACAATCCTCAGGGGAGGGAGAGGCTTCTGGACATCCCACTGCCTTACCCATCATTCTCCAGTCCCATGACCTCCATGTCTCTCTCCTGTAGACACTGTGACTATTACACCACAAGACACCCGTTGGGTGGGCGCCTGGTGGCTCGGATTTTTGGTGTCTGGAGCACTTGCATTGGTTTCGGGGATCCCATTCTGCTTTCTGCCTAAGAGTATTGAGGGGGAGGAGACTCAGCCATCCCCCGAGGAACAGAAGCTGGAGACATCACAGGAGAAGCACCACAACAAAGCTTCAGTGAAAGGTGAGATTATCCTGTGAATCTATTTTCTAATATAACAACAATGACAACAAAAATATGAAATAATAGAAACACAATGATTTCCCCCTCCATATTATATACATTGGGTCACATTTACACAGTCTGCACCAGATTTCTGTCTGACTTTGCCCTGAAAAGACCGTGCACTGCGTCAGTGTTTGTGTTGTGGCTGCTCTGTGCCCGATGTGCCACAATATTCGGCACATAGAGGGGCGCCTCCTGTTGGACCGTGCACCATGTTTATTACTGGGACTCAACAGAATTGTGTCAAATGATTTATGTTAAAGGGGCACCAAAAAAAATGGTGACACTTGCCGAGTAGAGCAGGGGGCGCCAGATCAATGAAGAACCTCATCAGTTTTGGTGAATCTTCCCTACTCTGCACATTTCACAGGCAAACTGATGAAGACGAGGAGGATGCTAAATCCCCCTCCAACCGTGACACCAGCATAACTTCTGGCAGGAGCTGCCACTGCTGGGGAGACAACAGGACCAGATTTCACAGAAGTTCCCCCACCCAAAGCCAACCCCTCACTAACAGCAACACATCCCAACACAGCAGAACCTCCCGCCAAAACATCCACACTAGCCACAGCGATACCTCTGGTCACCTCAGCTTCTCCACTCACAGCCCCCCCATACTCAACAGCTTCTCCACTCACAGCCCCCCCCCCATACTCAACAGCTTTTCCACTCAAAGCCCCCCCATACTCAACAGCTTCTCCACTCACAGCCCCCCCATATTCAACAGCTTCTCCAATCACAGCCCCCCCATACTCAACAGCTTCTCCACTCACAGCTCCCTCCCCATACTCAACAGCTTCTCCACTCTCAGCCCCCCCATACTCAACAGCTTCTCCACTCACAGCCCCCCCATACTCAACAGCTTATCCACTCACAGCCCCCCCATACTCAACAGCTTCCCCACTCACAGCCCCCCATACTCAACAGCTTCTCCAATCACAGCCCCCCCATATTCAACAGCTTCTCCAATCACAGCCCCCCCATACTCAACAGCTTCTCCACTCACAGCCCCCCCATACTCAACAGCTTCTCCACTCACAGCCCCCCATACTCAACAGCTTTTCCACTCAAAGCCCCCCCATACTCAACAGCTTCTCCAATCACAGCCCCCCCATATTCAACAGCTTCTCCAATCACAGCCCCCCCATACTCAACAGCTTCTCCACTCACAGCTCCCTCCCCATACTCAACAGCTTCTCCACTCTCAGCCCCCCCATACTCAACAGCTTCTCCACTCACAGCCCCCCCATACTCAACAGCTTCTCCACTCACAGCCCCCCCATACTCAAGAGCTTCCCCACTCACAGCCCCCCATACTCAACAGCTTTTCAACTCACAGCCCCCCCCTACTCAACAGCTTCTCCACTCTCAATCCCCCTCCACTCAACAGTTTCTCCACTCACAGCCCCCCCATACTCAACAGCTTCTCCACTCTCAGCACCCCCATACTCAACAGCTTCTCCACTCACAGCCCCCCCCCAGAGTCAACAGCTTCCCCACTCACAGCCCCCTCCCCATACTCAACAGCTTCTTCACTCTCAGCCCCCCATACTCAACAGATTCCCCACTCACAGCCCCCCCTAACTCAACAGCTTCTCCACTCTCAGCACCCCCATACTCAACAGCTTCTCCACTCACAGCTCCCCCCCCCATACTCAACAGTTTCTCCACTCACAGCACCCCCACACTCAACAGTTTCTCCACTCACAGCCCCCCCCAATACTCATCAGCTTCTGCACTCACAGACCCCCCCCATACTCAACAGCTTCTCCACTCTCAGCCCCCCCATACTCAACAGCTTCTCCACTCACAGCCCCCTCCCCATACTCAACAGCTTCTCCACTCACAGCTCCCCCCCCATACTCAACAGCTTCTCCACTCTCAGCACCCCCATACTCAACAGCTTCTCCACTTACAGCTCCCTCCCCATGCTCAACTGCTTCTTCACTCTAAGCCCCCCATACTCAACAGATTCCCCACTCACAGCCCCCCCATACTCAACAGCTTCTCCACTCACAGCCCCCCCCATACTCAAGAGCTTCCCCACTCACAGCCCCCCATACTCAACAGCTTTTCAACTCACAGCCCCCCCCTACTCAACAGCTTCTCCACTCTCAATCCCCCTCCACTCAACAGTTTCTCCACTCACAGCCCCCCCATACTCAACAGCTTCTCCACTCTCAGCACCCCCATACTCAACAGCTTCTCCACTCACAGCCCCCCCCCAGAGTCAACAGCTTCCCCACTCACAGCCCCCTCCCCATACTCAACAGCTTCTTCACTCTCAGCCCCCCATACTCAACAGATTCCCCACTCACAGCCCCCCCTAACTCAACAGCTTCTCCACTCTCAGCACCCCCATACTCAACAGCTTCTCCACTCACAGCTCCCCCCCCATACTCAACAGTTTCTCCACTCACAGCACCCCCACACTCAACAGTTTCTCCACTCACAGCCCCCCCCCAATACTCATCAGCTTCTGCACTCACAGACCCCCCCCATACTCAACAGCTTCTCCACTCACAGCTCCCCCCCCCATACTCAACAGCTTCTCCACTCTCAGCACCCCCATACTCAACAGCTTCTCCACTTACAGCTCCCTCCCCATGCTCAACTGCTTCTTCACTCTAAGCCCCCCATACTCAACAGTTTCTCCACCCACAGCACCCCCACACTCAACAGTTTCTCCACTCACAGTTCCCTCCCCATACTCAACAGCTTCTCCACTCACAGCCCCCCCCCAATACTCAACAGCTTCTGCACTCACAGCCCCCCCTCCCCATACTCAACAGATTCCCCACTCACAGCCCCCCCTCCCCATACTCAACAGTTTCTCCACTCACAGTTCCCTCCCCATACTCAACAGCTTCTCCACTCACAGCCCCCCCCCAATACTCAACAGCTTCTGCACTCACAGCCCCCCCTCCCCATACTCAACAGCTTCTCCACTCACAGCAACAACATCACCTGCGTTTTCTTCCTCTGATAATATCCAAGCTGGAAAAGCTTTTTGAGTCTGGTCGGCAAATGTCCTCCAGACAGAAAACAAAGACACATAGAAAATAATCACAGAGCGCAGTGCTCTTATAGTATTGTAAGACAATTAGCAATTAGCAGTAGGTGGGACTCTCACCTTGCTGTGTGTTTTAACAATGTGGATGGCAGCCGACGTCCTCCTATCAGCGAATCCCTTCCAGATGCGGGATAGAAGGTCGCAGGACACTAGTGACCCCACAGAAGGGAAAGGAGATTCCCGGCTCTCGGCAAGGCAAAGCAATACCCAAATAGTTGATTTATTGATAAAAAAAAACTGCAACACGTTTCACCTCAGCAACTGGGCCTTCATCAGGCATTGGAGCCGAAATGCATAGATGTTTTTTATGAATAAATCATCTATTTGAGTTCTGCCTTTGCTTCTCAAGGATGTCTTTGAGCGTCGGGAATCTCCTTTATTAGTTTCCTTATAATAATGAGACTACAGTTTTTGCATGACTAATGCCCCAACCAAAACATCACTCAGGGTGCGTTCACATGATGCGTTGCGTCATGTTTTTTGACACATTCCAGAGGCTTCAGCCCTGAACACATTCTAAAGTAACACTGCGGTTTAGCAAATTCAATAGAAATGCAATGTGACCTCAGCGTGTGATCCATGTTGGAATGCGTAAAAAAACGCAGTGCATTGTGTGAACGCGCCCTTACACTTGCTGGTCCAACAATAGCCATGGACTGCAGGACAGCCTCAGCATCTCTGGGCATAGCACCCTCCACAGGACCAATGCCACCCTCAGGGGTACTCCGGGCCTGCAGGGACTGTCTACAGGTGACTGCAACCCCAGATCTGTTATTGCACTCTGCTTCTTTAGTTGACATTGAGAATCAGAACCGCCACCAGCACCAGGATCCCCCCAGGCCACAGTCCCAGTGGAGCACCCCCCACTCGCTGGAAATGCTTTCCTTGCTCCATCTCCACTACTTCAAGAAGGAGACCTGCGCCTCGCCACCTGGCTCTGTAATCTCACTGTTCCTTTGTGCAGGGTCCACTGCAGACCTCGGGCAGGACTTGTACAGTGAGCTGACCCGGCGGCCTCAGGGGCACTAACAGCAGGTATCTTACCGCTTCTTGCTACTTTGGCCTAGTCTTCTCCAAAAGAAAAGTTCTCCATGTGCACTGGGCACTCGAGCAGCCGGATCTGTGCCAAGAGCGCCCCTGCTAATCTTCCTGCAGGCCACCAGGTGTGTCCTGCTGCTCGTCATCATCATCCTCCTCCTCCACCTGGCTCGCAGGCTGCAACCCCATCAGCCTTTGCTCTCGTTATCAGCCTTTGATTCCTCGTCCAGCCATGTCTCTTAAGCTTCATCATTTACCAATTGTTCCATAAAAGGACCACTTTTTTCTCTAATGACATTTCTCCGCTGCTCCAGCTGCTTGTTTCCGCCCTTTATTCCTTGTATTTCAGCCAGGACATCCACCCTTTGTCTCTTTTGGACCCCACCAGCCCTGGCACAGGTGGATTGCAGTTCCTGATGGTTTTTTTAGCTTCTTTGTACTCATGGACGTGGCTTATGAGTTGGGGGTTGTGTGAGTGTTCAGGGGCTCCCATGGCCTTAGCAGAGCCTAGCTTTTCCCTGCAGGGCTAGCCTCACCTTTGAGAGCACTCTACTGGAAGGACCACTCTCAGCCTGTTTCACTTGACCTATATTTACGCCTAAAGTGTTTCGGCTTCACCGAGATTACACGGTGGGGGAGAGCAACATCTCACCCCTGAGTCCTCCACTGCACTGGCTACCAGTTACTCTTGCCCCCCTTTGGCCTAGTCCGGGTGCTGGTCCTGGTGCCTGAAAACCCACCCCGTCCCTGGCTTCCAGTGTTACTGTCCTTTCCCGAGGTGTTACCACTGCCTGCTGGTCTATCTGGTAACTCCTGCCGGCCTGGCCCGGGAAGCAGGAGCCTGGGACTTACCTGAAAAACCGTTCCCTCCCTGGGTGAGGCGCTAGCGGGCCTCATGTGGAGATGGATCTTGCTTGGAGAACAGAGCAGCCGGTCATTACCCTGGACCTGCAGCTGGAGATACAATGGAGGAGCAACCCAATGGAAGATGATCCTCTCAGAGTCCTCATCTCTGTGTCTGTACTGATACACTATCTTAACATATGGAGGGCAAGGGGAGATGGGTGAGAAATAACGAGAATATTGTATGAAAGGGGCGTGGCTATCCTGATGACTCTCCCCTTCCCCGCAGGCTTCTTCCTCGCCCTGAAGTCTCTGGCCGGTAATCGCCTCTACGTTATATTGATGATCACCAACCTCCTGCAGATGAACGGCATTGTGGGATTCGTAACTTACAAACCCAAGTACATGGAGCAGCAGTACGGCCAGACCGTCGCCAGGTCCAACTTCCTCACTGGTGAGTGGTCAATGCAGGTCACATGACCGTTAGGATTGGCTAATAATCATAATAACAAATATATATGTACAGTATATAGCGGCATCTTATTCGTTTTACAACTAGACAGTGACCTCCCCTCATGCCCCCATGCTCTCCCCTCTTCATTCATTGACCTCCCCTGATGTCCCCCATGTTCTCCCCTCTTCATTCAGTGACCTCCCCTCATGCCCCCATGCTCTCCCCTCTTCATTCAGTGACCTCCCCTGATGTCCCCCATGTTCTCCCATCTTCATTCAGTGACCTCCCCTCATGCCCCCATGCCCTCCCCTATTCATTCAGTGACCTCCCCTCATGCCCCCATGCTCTCCCCTCTTCATTCAGTGACGTCCCCTCATGCCCCCATGCTCTCCCCTCTTCATTCAGTGACCTCCCCTCATGTCCCCCATGTTCTTCCCTCTTCATTCAGTGACCTCCCCTCATGTCCCCCATGTTCTCCCCTCTTCATTCAGTGACCTCCCCCATGTCCACCATGTTCTTCCCTCTTCATTCAGTGACCTCCCCTCATGTCCCCCATGTTCTTCCCTCTTCATTCAGTGACCTCCCCTCATGTCCCCCATGTTCTCCCCTCTTCATTCAGTGACCTCCCCTCATGTCCACCATGTTCTCCCCCTCTTCATTCAGTGACCTCCCCTCATGTCCCCCATGTTCTTCCCTCTTCATTCAGTGACCTCCCCCCATGTCCCCCATGTTCTTCCCTCTTCATTCAGTGACCTCCCCCCATGTCCACCATGTTCTCCCCTCTTCATTCAGTGACCTCCCCTCATGTCCCCCATGTTCTCCCCTCTTCATTTAGTGACCTCCCCTCATGTCCCCCATGTTCTCCCCTCTTCATTCAGTGACCTCCCCTCCTGCCCCCAAATTTACTTAGACTCCAGATGATATTTTCAAATGAAGACCCCGGAATAGAATTTTAGCCAGATTGGATCAGGACATCTGTATTGTGAATTAAAAGATCATGTTGACTAGCATCTAAGTCTAGAGCGCTGGTCTCTGACATATTCCTCTCAATACTTTGTAGGAGACATGACCTACCTCTAATCCCTTATTGTTGTCTGATCTGACCGCAGGAGTTCTCTGTCTGGATTGAAATCTCAAAACTCAATAAAACCCCAAACTAGACCTTCAAACTCCTCCAGTCCTCAGACCAGACCTTCAAACTCCTCCAGTCCTCAGACCAGACCTTCAAACTCCTCCAGTCCTCAGACCAGACCTTCAAGCTCATTCAGTCCTAAGACCAGACATTCAAACTCCTCCAGTCATCAGACCCGACCTTCAAACTCCTCCAGTCCTCAGACCAGACCTTCAAACTCCTCCAGTCCTCAGACCAGACCTTCAAACTCATTCAGTCCTCAGACTAGACCTTCAAACTCCTCCAGTCCTCAGACCAGACCTTCAAGCTCATTCAGTCCTCAGACCAGACGTTCAAACTCCTCCAGTCATCAGACCCGACCTTCAAACTCATCCAGTCCTCAGACCAGACCTTCAAGCTCATCCAGTCCTCAGACCAGACCTTCAAACTCATCCAGTCCTCAGACCAGACCTTCAAACTCCTCCAGTCCTCAGACCAGACCTTCAAGCTCATTCAGTCCTCAGACCAGACGTTCAAACTCCTCCAGTCATCAGACCCGACCTTCAAACTCATCCAGTCCTCAGACCAGACCTTCAAACTCATCCAGTCCTCAGACCAGACCATCAAACTCATCCAGTCCTCAGACCAGACCTTCAAACTCCTCCAGTCCTCAGACCAGACCTTCAAACTCCTCCAGTCCTCAGACCAGACCTTCAAACTCCTCCAGTCCTCAGACCAGACCTTCAAGCTCATTCAGTCCTCAGACCAGACGTTCAAACTCCTCCAGTCATCAGACCCGACCTTCAAACTCCTCCAGTCCTCAGACCAGACCTTCAAACTCCTCCAGTCCTCAGACCAGACCTTCAAACTCATTCAGTCCTCAGACCAGACCTTCAAACTCCTCCAGTCCTCAGACCAGACCTTCAAGCTCATTCAGTCCTCAGACCAGACGTTCAAACTCCTCCAGTCATCAGACCCGACCTTCAAACTCATCCAGACGTTCAAACTCCATAAACTCATTTAGACCTCACAAATGACCTCTATTGTCATTAAGTCTCCAGACAAGACCTGTAAACCCATTCAGAGCCCAAGACTAGACCCTTAGACCATTCAGACCCCAGACAAAGATTTGGAAACCCAATCCAACCCCTGACTATATCTCTAAACTAATTGAATCCCTAGGCCTGATAATAAACTCATGGATATACTAGATCAAGCCTGTAAACTAATACAACCTCAGACCAGACCACTAAAGTGTTTCAGATCCGAGACCAGACCCTAAATATATGTACAGTCTGGTCCGGGTTTGGACTTTGTTTTTCCAAAAAAGGCTTTAAAAATTATGCAAATGATCCTGAGGGGCTCAAGACTCCACAGCTTTAATTGAGCCCAGAGCCCCTCGGGCTCATTTACATCATTTTTAAAGCCTTTTTTTTGTGGAAAAACAAGGGCATTAGAGGATAAAAGAAGAGCGTGTCCTGCCACAGGGAGCACCCACCAGCATCTCAGTGCTTATTTTACAAACCTTCATCCTAGTGGTAGATGTCCTTTAACTGTGCTTTAAATGGTATGGAAATTAAATTTCACTAGAATGTTAAAGGAGAGGACAACCCCTTTAAGCACAAATTTTACTATGTGCAGGAGCTTCGTCACTCCCGGCATCTGCTCTGGGGATGTTGCTGGGGGGTCTCCTGGTGAAGAGGTACAAGATGGGGCTATTGTCGGCCTCTAAGTTGGTCTTCGTTTTCTCCTTTGTGGCCTTCATCATGTCTCTGCCCGTCTTCATGTTGGGCTGTGAGAACGGTGATGTGGCGGGGATCACAGTGTCTTATAACGGGTAAGTCCTGGGGTTATTATATACATGAGGGGGGCAAATAATGAGGGGTCGCTGAGCTGTAATATTCTATCACAGTAGCAAAGTGGAGACCTGGGGAAAGCAGCAGCTCCTCTCCTCCTGTAACGCCGACTGCAGCTGCTCCTCCCAGCAGTGGGATCCCGTGTGCGGAGCCAATAACATCACCTACGTGTCCGCCTGTCTGGCCGGCTGCAAGTCCTCCACCGGATCCGGAAAGCACATAGTGAGTGCGAGGGGGACAACAGATAAAAAAATAATAGGACACCTCTCTGTACTGTCTCTCCCCTCTCCCTGTTCTTCTATCCTGATACACGGGACACTTCTCTGTACTGTCTCTCCCCCTCCCCTGCTCTTCTATTCTGTTACATGACGACACTTCTCAGTATTGTCTCTCCCCCTCTCCCTGCTCTTCTATCCTGCTACACAGGACACTTCTCTGTACTGTCTCTCCCCCTCCCCCTGCTCTTCTATCCTGATACACAGGACACTTCTCTGTACTGTCTCTCCCCCTCTCCCTGCTCTTCTATCCTTTTACACGAGGACCCTTCTCTGTACTGTCTCTCCCTCATCTCCCTGCTATTCTTTCCTCCTACACAGGACACTTCTCTGTACTGTCTCTCCCTGCTCTTCTATCCTGCTACACGAGGACAATTATCTGTACTTTCTCTCCCCTATCTCCCGGCTCTTCTATTCCACTACACAGGACACTTCTCTGTACTGTTTCTCCCCCTCTTCCTGCTCTTCTTTCCTGATACACAGGACACTTCTCTGTGCTGTCTCTCCCCCTCTCCCTGCTCTTCTATCCTGCTACACAGGACACTTCTCTGTACTGTCTCTCCCCCTCTCCCTGCTCTTCTATCCTGCTACACAGGACACTTCTCTGTACTGTTTCTCCCCCTCTTCCTGCTCTTCTTTCCTGATACACAGGGACACTTATCTGTAATTTCTCTCCCCTATCTCCCTACTTTTTTATTCTTCTACACAGGACACTTCTCTGTAATGTTTCTCCCCCTCTCCCGATCTTCTTTCCTGATACACAGGACACTTCTCTGTATTGTCTCTCCCCCATCTCCCTACTTTTCTATTCTTCTACACAGGACATTTCTCTGTAATGTTTCTCCCCCTCTCCCTGCTCTTCTATCCTGCTACAAAGGATACTTCTCTGTACAGTTTCTCCGCCTCTCCCTGCTCTTCTATCCTAATACACGATGGCACTTCTCTGTACTGTTCCTCCCTCTCTCTCTGCTCTTCTATCCTGCTACATGAGGAAACTTCTCTAAACTGTCTCTCCTCCATCTTCCTGCTCTTCTATTCTTCTTCATGGGACACTTCTCTGTACTGTCTCTCCCGCTCTCCCTGCTCATCTATCCTGATACACAGGGAAATTTCTCTGTATTGTCTCTCCCCTCTCTCTGCTTTTCTATCCTGCTACACGGGACACATCTCTGTACTGTCTCTCCCCCTCCCCCTGCTCTTCTATCCTGCTACACAGGACACTTCTCTGTACTGTCTCTCCCCCTCTCCCTGCTCTTCTATCCTGATACACAGGACACTTCTCTGTACTGTCTCTCCCCCTCTCTGCTTTTCTATCCTGCTACACGGGACACATCTCTGTACTGTCTCTCCCCCTCTCACGGCTCTTCTATCCTGATACATGGGGACATTTCTCTGTACTGTCTCTCCTTCTCTACCCGCTCTTCTATGCTGCTACACAGGGATACTTCTCTGTACTGTTTCTCCCCCATCTCCCTGCTCGTCAATTCTTCTACATGGGACACTTCTCTGTAATGTTTCTCCCCCTCTTCCTGCTCTTCTATCCTGATACATAGGGACACTTCTCTGTACTGTCTTTCCCCATCCCTGCTCTTCTATTCTTCTACACAGGACACTTCTGTGTACTCTTTCTCCCTCTCTCCCTACTTTTCTATGCTGATACACAGGACACTTTTCTGTACTGTCTCTCCCCTCTCCCTGCTTTTCTATCCTGATACACAAGGACACTTCTCTGTACTGTCTCTCCCCCTCTCCCTGCTCTTCTATCCTGATACACTGGACACTTCTCTGTACTGTCTCTCCCCTCTCCCTGCTTTTCTATCCTGATACACAAGGACACTTCTCTGTACTGTCTCTCCCCCTCTCCCTGCTCTTCTATCCTGATACACGGGGACACTTCTCTTTACTGTCTCTCCCCCTCTCCCTGCTCTTCTAATCCTGTTACATGACGACACTTCTCAGTATTGTCTCTCCCCCTCTCCCTGCTCTTCTATCCCACTACACAGGACACTTCTCTGTACTGTCTCTCCCCCTCTCCCTGCTCTTCTATCCTGATACACGGGGACACTTCTCTTTACTGTCTCTCTCCCTCTCCCTGCTCTTCTAATCCTGTTACATAACGACACTTCTCAGTACTGTCTCTCCCCCTCTCCCTGCTCTTCTATCCCGCTACACAGGACACTTCTCTGTACTGTCTCTCCCCCTCTCCCTGCTCTTCTATCCTGCTACACAGGACACTTCTCTGTACTGTCTCTCCCCCTCTCCCTGCTCTTCTATCCTGCTACACAGGACACTTCTCTGTACTGTATCTCCTCCTCTCCCTGCTCTTCTATCCTGATACACGGGACACTTCTCTGTACTGTCTCTCCCCTCTCCCTGCTCTTCTATCCTGCTACACAGGGCACTTCTCTGTACTGTCTCTCCCCCTCTCCCTGCTCTTCTATCCTGCTATACAGGACACTTCTCTGTACTGTCTCTCCCCCTCTCCCTGCTCTTATAACCTGCTACACAGGACACTTCTCTGTACTGTTTCTCCCCCTCTCCCTGCTCTTCTATCCTGCTATACAGGACACTTCTCTGTACTGTCTCTCCCCCTCTGCCTGCTCTATCCTGCTACACAGGTACTCTTCTCTGTACTGTCTCTCCCCCTCTCCCTGCTCTTCTATCCTGCTACACAGGACACTTCTCTGTACTGTCTCTCCCCCTCTCCCTGATCTTCTATCCTGATACACGGGGACACTTCTCTTTACTGTCTCTCCCCTCTCCCTGCTCTTCTATCCTGCTACAGAGGACACTTCTCTGTACTGTCTCTCCCCCTCTCCCTGATCTTCTATCCTGCTACACGGGGACACTTCTCTGTACTGTCTCTCCCCTCTCCCTGTTCTTCTTCTCTGCTACAGAGGGATACTTCTATGTACTGTCTGCTTTCAATTTCCCTGCTCTTCTATCTAGCTACACAAGATAATTCTCTGATTTACTCTCTGTCTCTCCTTGTGCTTCTATCCTGCTACACGAGAAACCCTTCTTTACTGTGGTTTCCCATTTCCCTGATCTTGTTTTCTGCTAAATGGTACACTTCTCTGTACGGTCTTTCTCCCTACCCCTGCTATTCTATTGTTCTACACGGGACAATTCTCTGTAATGTTTAACCCTCCTCTCCCTGCTCTTCTTTCCTGATAGACACGGCTACTTTTTTTTACTGTCTTTCCCTATCCCTGCTCTTCTATCCTGCTACACGAGGATACTTCTCACACCCCCATCTCCCTGCTTTTCTATTCTTCTACATGGAACACTTCTCTGTACTGTTTCTCCCCCTCTTCCTGCTCTTCTATCCTACTACACAGGACACTTCTCTGAACTGTCTCTCCCCCTCTCCCTACTTTTCTATTCTTCTACACAGTAAACTGTTCTGCATTACCCTCTCCCTGCTCTTCTATTCTTCTGCACAGGATACTTCTGTGTACTGTTTCTCCCCCTGCTCTTCTATCCTGATGCATGGGGACTCTTCTTTGTACTGTCTTTCCCTTTCCCTGCTCTTCTATCCTGTTACATGACGACACTTCTCAGTACTGTTTCTCCCCCTCTCCCTGCTGTTCTATCCTGATACACGGGGACACTTCTCTGTACTGTCTATCCCCCATCTTTATGCTCTTCTATTCTTCTACATGGGACACTTCTCTGTACTGTTCCTCCCCCTCTCCTTGCTCTTCTATCCTGCTACACGAGAAGACTTCTCTGTACTGTTTCTCCCCCTCGCCCTGCTCTTCTATCCTGATACACGGGGACACTTCTCTGTACTGTCTATCCCTCTCCTTGCTCTTCTTTCCTGCTACACGGGGCACTTCTCTGTACTGTCTTTGCCTCTACCTGCTCTTCTATCCTGCTACATGAGGACAATTCTCTGTAATGTCTCTCCCATATCTTCCTGCTTTTCTATTCTCCTACACGGGAAACTTCTCTGTACTGTCTCTCTCCCTCTCACTGCTCTTCTACTGTTCTACACGGGACACTTCTCTGTACAGTCTCTCCTCCTCTCCCTGCTCTTCTATCCTGCTACATTAGGACACTTCTCTCTACTGTCTCTCCCCTATCTCTGCTCTTCTATCCTGCTAAACAGGGACACATCTCTGTACTGTTTCTCCCCTCCCCTGTTCTTCTCCTCTGCTACAGAAGGATACTTCTATGTACTGTCTGCTTTCAATTTCCCTGCTCTTCTATCCAGCTACACAAGATAATTCTCTGATTTACTCTCTGTCTCTCCTTGTGCTTCTATCCTGCTACACGAGAAACCCTTCTTTACTGTGGTTTCCCATTTCCCTGATCTTGTTTTCTGCTGAATGGTACACTTCTCTGTATGGTCTTTCTCCCTACCCCTGCTATTCTATTGTTCTACACGGGACACTTCTCTGTACTGTCTCCCCCCCTCTCCCTGCTCTTCTATCCTGCTACACAGGACACTTCTCTGTACTGTCTCCCCTCCTCTCCCTGCTCTTCTATCCTTTTACACGAGGACCCTTCTCTGTACTGTCTCTCCCCCTCTCCCTGCTCTTCTATCCTCCTACACAGGACACTTCTCTGAACTGTCTTTCCCTCACCCTGCTCTTCTATACTGCTACACAGGACACTTCTCTGTACTGTCGCTCTCCCTCTCTCTGCTCTTCTATCCTGCTACACAGGACACTTCTCTGTACTGTCTCTCCCCCTCCCCCTGCTCTTCTATCCTGCTACACAGGACACTTCTCTGTACTGTCTCTCCCCCTCTCCCTGCTCTTCTATCCTGCTACACAGGACACTTCTCTGTACTGTTTTTCCCCCTCTCCCTGCTCTTCTATCCGGATACACTGGGTCACTTCTCTGTACTGTCTTTCCCTCTCCCTGCTCTTCTATCCTACTACACAAGGACACTTCTCTGTACTGTATCTCCCTCATGTCCCTACTTTTCTATTCTTCTACACAGGACATTTCTCTGTAATGTTTCTCCCGCTCTCCCTGCTCTTCTATCCTGATACACTGGGACTCTTCTCTGTACTGTCTTTCCCTCTCCCTGCTCTTCTATCCTGCTACACAGGACACTTCTCTGTACTGTCTCCCCCTCTCCCTGCTCTTCTATCCTGCTACAAAGGACACTTCTCTGTACTGTCTTTCCCTCTCCCTGCTCTTCTATCCTGCTACAAAGGATACTTCTCTGTACAGTTTCTCCGCCTCTCCATGCTCTTCTATTCTAGTACATGGGGGCACTTATCTGTACTGTTCCTCCCTCTCTCTCTGCTCTTCTATCCTGCTACATGAGGAAACTTCTCTAAACTGTCTCTCCCCCATCTTCCTGCTCTTCTATTCTTCTTCACGGGACACTTCTCTGTACTGTCTCTCCCGCTCTCCCTGCTCATCTATTCTGATACACAGGGAAATTTCTCTGTACTGTCTCTAGCCCTCCCTCTGCTCTTCTATCCTGCTACACGGGACACATTTCTGTACTGTCTCTCCCCCTCTCACGGCTCTTCTATCCTGCTACACAGGACACCTCTCTGTACTGTCTCTCCCCCTCTCACGGCTCTTCTATCCTGATACACGGGGACACTTTTCTGTACTGTCTCTCCTTCTCTACCTGCTCTTTTATCCTGCTACACAGGGATACTTCTCTGTACTGTCTCTCCCCCATCTCCCTGCTTGTCAATTCTTCTACATGGGACACTTCTCTGTAATGTTTCTCCCCCTCTTCCTGCTGTTCTATCCTGATACATAGGGACACTTCTCTGTACTGTCTTCCCCCTCCCTGTTCTTCTATCCATCTACACAGGACACTTCTGTGTACTCTTTTTCCCTCTCTCCCTGCTTTTCTATGCTGATACACAGGACACTTTTCTGTATTGTCTTTCCCTCTCCCTGCTCTTCTATCCTGAAACACAAGGACACTTCTCTGTACTGTCTCTCCGCTATCTTCCTGCTCTTCTGTTCTACTACACAAGACACGTCTCTGTACTGTTTTTCCCTTTCTCCCTGCTCATCTAGCCTTATACACGGGGAAACTTCTCTGTGCTTTCTTTCCCCTTTTTCATGCTTTTTTATCCTGTGACATGGAGAGACTTCTCAGTACTATCTCTCCCACTCTCCCTGCTCTTCGATCCTTAAACACTGGGACATTTCTCTGTACTGGTTCTCCTTCTCTACCTGCGTGCTCTTCCATGCCAATACACGGGGACACTTCTCTGTACTGTCTCTCCCCCTCTCCCTGCTCTTCTATCCGGATACATGGGGACATTTCTCTGTCCTGTTTCTCACCATCCCTGCTCTTTTATCCTGCTACACGAGGATACTTCTCTGTACTGTCTCTCCCCCATCTCAATGCTCTTCTATTCCTCTACGCGGGACACTTTTCTGTACTGTCTCTCCCCTCCCCCTGCTCTTTTTCCTGATACACGGGGACACTTCTCTGTACTGTCTTTCCCCCTCCCTGCTCTTCTATCCTGCTACACGAGGATACTTCTCTGTACTTTCTCTCCCCCATCACCCTGCTCTTCTATTCTTATATATGGGACATTTCTCTGTAATGTTTTTTCCCTCTCCCTGCTGTTCTATCCTGGTACATCGGGACACTTCTCTGTCCTGTCTTTCCCTCTCCCTATTCTTCTATCCTTCTACACGAGGACACTTCTCTGTACTGTCTCTCCCCCATCTCCCTACTTTTCTATTCTTCTACACAGGACAATTCTCTGTACTCTTTCTCCCTCTCTCCCTGCTTTTCTATGCTGATACACTGGACACTTTTCTGTGCTGTCTTTCCCTCTCACTGCTCTTCTATCCTGCTACACAGGACACTTCTCTGTACTATTTTTCCCTTTCTACCTGCTCATCTATCCTGATACACGGGGAAACTTCTCTGTGCTTTCTCTGGCTCTTTTCCTGCTCTTTTATCCTGCGACATGGGGAGACTTCTCTGTACTATATCTCCCACTCTCCCTGGTCTTCTATCCTGCTACACAGGACACTTCTCTGTACTGTCTCTCCCACTCTCCCTGCTCTTCTATCCTGATACACGGGGACACTTCTCTGTACTGACCCTCCCCTCTCCCTGCTCTTCTATCCTGCTACACAGGACACTTCCCTGCACTGTCTCTCCCCCTCTCCCTGCTCTTCTATCCTGATACACAGGACACTTCTCTGTACTGTCTCTCCCCCTCTCCTTGCTCTTCTATCCTGCTACACAGGCACACTTTTCTGTGCTGTCTCTCCCCCTCTCACGGCTCTTCCATTCTGATACACGGGGACATTTCTCTGTGTTGGTTCTTCCCCTCTCCCTGTTCTTCTATCCTGATACATGGGGACACTTCTCTGTACTTTCTCTCCCCCATCTCAATGCTCTTCTATTTGTCTACATGGGACACTTTTCTGTACTGTCTCTCCCCTCTCCCTGCTCTTTTTTCCTGATACACAGGGACACTTCTCTGTACTGTTTTTCCCTCTCCCTGCTCTTCTATCCTTCTACATGAGGACACTTCTCTGTACTGTCTCTCCTCCATCTCCCTACTTTTCTATTCTTCTACACAGGACATTTCTCTGTATGGTTTGTCTCCCTCTCCCTACTTTTCTAAACTTCTACACGAGGACACTTCTCTGTACTGTCTCTCCCCCTCCCTGCTCTACTATTCTTCTACACAGGACACTTCTCTGTACTGTTTTTCCCTTTCTCTCTGCTTATCTATCCTGATACATGGGGGAAACTTCTCTGTGCTTTCTCCCCCCCATTTCCTGCTCTTCTATCCTGCGACATGGGGACACTTCTCTGTACTGTCTCTCCCCCTCTCCCCCTGCTCTTCTATCCAGCTTTATGGGACAATTCTCTGTACTGTCTCTCCCCATTCCCTAATCTTCTATCCTGCCACACGGACACTTCTCTGTAGTGTCTCTCCCTCTCCCCCTGTTCTTCTATCCTGCTACTTGGGGATACTTCTATGTACTGTCTCTCCCCCTCTCCCTGCTCTTCTATCCACCTATATGGGACACTTCACTGTATTGTCTCTCCACCTCTCCCTGCTCTTCTATCCTGCTGCACAGAGACACTTCTCTGCACTGTCTCCTCCCCATTCCCTAATCTTCTATCCTGCCACATGGGGACACTTCTCTGTAAGGTCTCTCCACCTCCCCTGCTCTTTTATCCTGCTACACGAGGATACTTCTCTGTACTGTCTCTCCCCCATCTCAATGCTCTTCTATTCCTCTACGCGGGACACTTTTCTGTACTGTCTCTCCCCTCCCCCTGCTCTTTTTCCTGATACACGGGGACACTTCTCTGTACTGTCTTTCCCCCTCCCTGCTCTTCTATCCTGCTACACGAGGATACTTCTCTGTACTTTCTCTCCCCCATCACCCTGCTCTTCTATTCTTATATATGGTACATTTCTCTGTAATGTTTTTTCCCTCTCCCTGCTGTTCTATCCTGATACATCGGGACACTTCTCTGTCCTGTCTTTCCCTCTCCCTATTCTTCTATCCTTCTACACGAGGACACTTCTCTGTACTGTCTCTCCCCCATCTCCCTACTTTTCTATTCTTCTACACAGGACAATTCTCTGTACTCTTTCTCCCTCTCTCCCTGCTTTTCTATGCTGATACACTGGACACTTTTCTGTGCTGTCTTTCCCTTTCCCTGCTCTTCTATCCTGCTACACAGGACACTTCTCTGTACTATTTTTCCCTTTCTACCTGCTCATCTATCCTGATACACGGGGAAACTTCTCTGTGCTTTCTCTGGCTCTTTTCCTGCTCTTTTATCCTGCGACATGGGGAGACTTCTCTGTACTATATCTCCCACTCTCCCTGGTCATCTATCCTGCTACACAGGGACAATTCTCTGTACTGTCTCTCCCACTCTCCCTGCTCTTCTATCCTGATACACGGGGACACTTCTCTGTACTGACCCTCCCCTCTCCCTGCTCTTCTATCCTGATACACAGGACACTTCCCTGCACTGTCTCTCCCCCTCTCCCTGCTCTTCTATCCTGATACACAGGACACTTCTCTGTACTGTCTCTCCCCCTCTCCTTGCTCTTCTATCCTGCTACACAGGCACACTTTTCTGTGCTGTCTCTCCCCCTCTCACGGCTCTTCCATTCTGATACACGGGGACATTTCTCTGTGTTGGTTCTTCCCCTCTCCCTGTTCTTCTATTCTGATACATGGGGACACTTCTCTGTACTTTCTCTCCCCCATCTCAATGCTCTTCTATTCGTCTACATGGGACACTTTTCTGTACTGTCTCTCCCCTCTCCCTGCTCTTTTTTCCTGATACACGGGGACACTTCTCTGTACTGTTTTTCCCTCTCCCTGCTCTTCTATCCTTCTACATGAGGACACTTCTCTGTACTGTCTCTCCTCCATCTCCCTACTTTTCTATTCTTCTACACAGGACATTTCTCTGTATGGTTTGTCTCCCTCTCCCTACTTTTCTAAACTTCTACACGAGGACACTTCTCTGTAGGTCTCTTCCCCATATCCCTGCTTTTTTATCCAGATACACAGGACACTTCTCTGTACTGTCCCTCTCTCTCTCTCTGCTCTTCTATCCTGCTGCACAGGGACACTTCTCTGTACTGTCTCTCCCCCTCCCTGCTCTACTATTCTTCTACACAGGACACTTCTCTGTACTGTTTTTCCCTTTCTCTCTGCTTATCTATCCTGATACACGGGGGAAACTTCTCTGTGCTTTCTCCCCCCCATTTCCTGCTCTTCTATCCTGCGACATGGGGACACTTCTCTGTACTGTCTCTCCCCCTCTCCCCCTGCTCTTCTATCCAGCTTTATGGGACACTTCTCTGTACTGTCTCTCCCCATTCCCTAATCTTCTATCCTGCCACACAGGGACATTTCTCTGTAGTGTCTCTCCCTCTCCCCCTGTTCTTCTATCCTGCTCCTTGGGGATACTTCTCTGTACTGTCTCTCCCCCTCTCCCTGCTCTTCTATCCACCTATATGGGACACTTCACTGTATTGTCTCTCCACCTCTCCCTGCTCTTCTATCCTGCTGCACAGAGACACTTCTCTGCACTGTCTCCTCCCCATTCCCTAATCTTCTATCCTGCCACATGGGGACACTTCTCTGTAAGGTCTCTCCACCTCCCCTGCTCTTTTATCCTGCTACACGAGGATACTTCTCTGTACTGTCTCTCCCCCATCTCAATGCTCTTCTATTCCTCTACGCGGGACACTTTTCTGTACTGTCTCTCCCCTCCCCCTGCTCTTTTTCCTGATACACGGGGACACTTCTCTGTACTGTCTTTCCCCCTCCCTGCTCTTCTTTCCTGCTACACGAGGATACTTCTCTGTACTTTCTCTCCCCCATCACCCTGCTCTTCTATTCTTATATATGGGACATTTCTCTGTAATGTTTTTTCCCTCTCCCTGCTGTTCTATCCTGATACATCGGGACACTTCTCTGTCCTGTCTTTCCCTCTCCCTATTCTTCTATCCTTCTACACGAGGACACTTCTCTGTACTGTCTCTCCCCCATCTCCCTACTTTTCTATTCTTCTACACAGGACAATTCTCTGTACTCTTTCTCCCTCTCTCCCTGCTTTTCTATGCTGATACACTGGACACTTTTCTGTGCTGTCTTTCCCTTTCCCTGCTCTTCTATCCTGCTACACAGGACACTTCTCTGTACTATTTTTCCCTTTCTACCTGCTCATCTATCCTGATACACGGGGAAACTTCTCTGTGCTTTCTCTGGCTCTTTTCCTGCTCTTTTATCCTGCGACATGGGGAGACTTCTCTGTACTATATCTCCCACTCTCCCTGGTCTTCTATCCTGCTACACAGGGACAATTCTCTGTACTGTCTCTCCCACTCTCCCTGCTCTTCTATCCTGATACACGGGGACACTTCTCTGTACTGACCCTCCCCTCTCCCTGCTCTTCTATCCTGATACACAGGACACTTCCCTGCACTGTCTCTCCCCCTCTCCCTGCTCTTCTATCCTGATACACAGGACACTTCTCTGTACTGTCTCTCCCCCTCTCCTTGCTCTTCTATCCTGCTACACAGGCACACTTTTCTGTGCTGTCTCTCCCCCTCTCACGGCTCTTCCATTCTGATACACGGGGACATTTCTCTGTGCTAGTTCTCCCCCTCTCCCTGTTCTTCTATCCTGATACATGGGGACACTTCTCTGTACTTTCTCTCCCCCATCTCAATGCTCTTCTATTCGTCTACATGGGACACTTTTCTGTACTGTCTCTCCCCTCTCCCTGCTCTTTTTTCCTGATACACGGGGACACTTCTCTGTACTGTTTTTCCCTCTCCCTGCTCTTCTATCCTTCTACATGAGGACACTTCTCTGTACTGTCTCTCCTCCATCTCCCTACTTTTCTATTCTTCTACACAGGACATTTCTCTGTATGGTTTGTCTCCCTCTCCCTACTTTTCTAAACTTCTACACGAGGACACTTCTCTGTAGGTCTCTTCCCCATATCCCTGCTTTTTTATCCAGATACACAGGACACTTCTCTGTACTGTCCCTCTCTCTCTCTCTGCTCTTCTATCCTGCTGCACAGGGACACTTCTCTGTACTGTCTCTCCCCCTCCCTGCTCTACTATTCTTCTACACAGGACACTTCTCTGTACTGTTTTTCCCTTTCTCTCTGCTTATCTATCCTGATACACGGGGGAAACTTCTCTGTGCTTTCTCCCCCCCATTTCCTGCTCTTCTATCCTGCGACATGGGGACACTTCTCTGTACTGTCTCTCCCCCTCTCCCCCTGTTCTTCTATCCAGCTTTATGGGACACTTCTCTGTACTGTCTCCTCCCCATTCCCTAATCTTCTATCCTGCCACACAGGGACACTTCTCTGTAGTGTCTCTCCCTCTCCCCCTGTTCTTCTATCCTGCTACTTGGGGATACTTCTCTGTACTGTCTCTCCCCCTCTCCCTGCTCTTCTATCCACCTATATGGGACACTTCACTGTATTGTCTCTCCACCTCTCCCTGCTCTTCTATCCTGCTGCACAGAGACACTTCTCTGCACTGTCTCCTCCCCATTCCCTAATCTTCTATCCTGCCACATGGGGACACTTCTCTGTAATGTCTCTCCACCTCCCCTGCTCTTCTATCCTGCTACACGGGACACTTCACTGTATTGTCTCTCCACCTCTCCCTGCTCTTCTATCCTGCTACACAGAGACACTTCTCTACACTGTCTCTCCCCCTCTCCCTGCTCTTTTATCCTGATACACAGGACACTTCTCTGTACTGTCTCTCCCTGCTCTTCTATCCTGCTACACAGGACACTTCTCTGTACTGTCTCCCCCCCCTCCCCCTGCTCTTCTATCCTGATACACAGGACACTTCTCTGTACTGTCTCTCCACCTCCCCTGCTCTTCTATCCTGCTACACAGGAACACTTCTCTGTACTGTCTCTCCCCCTCTCCCTGCTGTTCTATCCTGCTACACAGAGGCACTTCTCTGCACTGTCTCTCCCCCTCTCCCTGCTCTTCTATCCTGATACACAGGACACTCCTCTGTACTGTCTCTCCCTGCTCTTCTATCCTGCTACACAGGACACTTCTCTGTACTGTCTCTCCCCTCTCTCTGCTCTTCTATCCTGATACACAGGACACTTCTCTGTACTGTCTCTCCCCTCTCTCTGCTCTTCTATCCTGATACACAGGACACTTCTCTGTACTGTCTCTCCCCTCTCTCTGCTCTTCTATCCTGCTACACAGGACACTTCTCTGTACTGTCTCTCCCCCTCTCCCTGCTCTTCTATTCTGCTACACAGGACACTTCTCTGTACTGTCTCTCCCCCTCCCCCTGCTCTTCTATCCTGCTACACAGGACACTTCTCTGTACTGTCTCTCCTCCTCTCCCTGATCTTCTATCCTGATACACAGGACACTTCTCTGTACTGTCTCTCCCCCACTCCCTGCTCTACTATCCTGATACACAGGACACTTCTCTGTACTGTCTCTCCCCCTCTCCCTGCTCTTCTATCCTGCTACACAGGACACTTCTCTGTACTGTCTCTCCCCCTCTCCCTGCTCTTCTATCGTGCTACACAGGACACTTCTCTGTACTGTCTCTCCCCCTCTCCCTGCTCTTCTATCCTGATACATAGGACACTTCTCTGTACTGTCTCTCCCCGTCTCTCTGCTCTTCTATCCTGATACACAGGACACTTCTCTGTACTGTCTCTCCCCCTCCCCCTGCTCTTCTCTCCTGCTACACAGGACACTTCTCTGTACTGCCTCTCTCCCTCTCTCTGTACTTCTATCCTGATACACAGGACACTTCTCTGTACTGTCTCTCCCCCTCTCCCTGCTCTTTTATCCTGCTACACGGGACACTTCTCTGTACTGTCTCTCCCCCTCTCCCTGCTCTTCTATCCTGATACACAGGACACTTCTCTGTACTGTCTCTCCCCCTCCCCTGCTCTTCTATCCTGCTACACAGGACACTTCTCTGTACTGTCTCTCTCCCTCTCCCTGCTCTTCTATCCTGCTACACAGGGACACTTCTCTGTACTGTCTCTCCCCTCTCCCTGCTCTTCTATCCAGCTACAATAATCAGTGAGTTGAGTAATAATCAGTGAGTTGTGTAATAATCAGGGTCTTGTACATTATAATCAGTGATGTCTCTGGGTTATTACAGGTTTATCAGAGCTGCTCCTGCATTGAGTCCATGGGTGTCCCCTCAGTAAATTCTTCCGTGGTCCTCGGCTCGTGTCCTCGCAGTGAAAGTTGTGACACAATGTTTATAATCTACGTCGTTGTTCAAGGAATTATTATTTTCACATATTCCGGTGGAATTACTCCGGCCTATGTCATACTCCTGTGGTGAGTTCTCGCAGATTTCAGACTTTTCTTACCAACTTCATCTATATTAATTTAGTTTAGGGAGCAGAACTATTTGTATATACAGGGAGATACCAGGGAGCAGTACTATCTGTATATACAGGGAGATACTAGGCGGCAGCACTATCTGTATATACAGGGAGATACTAGGGAGCAGTACTATCTGTATATACAGAGAGATACTAGGGATCAGTACTATCTGTATATACAGGGAGATACCAGGGAGCAGTACTATCTGTATATACAGGAAGATACTAGGGAGAAGTACTATCTGTATATACAGGGAGATACTAGGAGGCAGTACTATCTGTATATACAGGGAGATACCAGGGAGCAGTACTATCTGTATATACAGGGAAATACTAGGAGGGAGTACTATCCGTATATATATATAGGGAGATACTAGGAGGCAGTACTATCTGTATATACAGGTGCATTATATATAGGGATATACTAGGGAGCAGTACTATCTGTATGTGCAGCTAGAGACTAGGGAGCAGTACGATCTGTATATACAGGGAGAGACCAGGGAGCAGTACTATGTGTATACTAATATCTGCTGATCTGTAGGTCGTCCTTTGTGTAGATGTGATGGATGATTGTCGTTGCCTCTTTATACCTCTGCAGGTGCCTCCCTTCAGAGCTGAAATCCCTGGGGGTTGGGGTCTACATGTTACTCATCAGGACTTTAGGTGAGTGGACATCTTGGTGGTAACGTGTGTCGCCTTGCAGGAAGCCCTAGTGGCATCTAATCCGGTGTCCTCTTCTTCTACAGCCGGAATCCCATCTCCTATTTACTTTGGGGCTCTCATCGATAGAACCTGCCTGAAGTGGGGGACCACACCATGCGGAGGGCGGGGGGCTTGTCGCATGTATGACAACCACTCCTACAGGTAACGAGGCATAAAGCTCACCAAAATCAGGCTCAGCCGGGCCTGTGACACAATGGATCATGTCCCTCCTTCCTCTCCTGCAGGAACACCTTCCAGGGACTCATCAATGGGCTCTGGGCCCCGTCCTTCATCTTCTTCCTCTGCTTTATATCTATGGTGAAGAAGAAGTATCCAGCGAAGAAAGGGAACGAGGCCAATAGACTGATGCACCCCAAAGATTGTGGGAAAGGGGCAAATGATGCCTCTGAAATATAGGAACAGTCTTTGATTTAATGACCCCCAACCCAAGATCAACCCAAGATCATAAGTCCTAGGAGAAGATGTGGGACGCAACAACCAGTTACGCAAACCAACTGATGGGTTTGTAGTGTTATCAGCCACAAAGACCTTCCCAACCAAACTCTTCTCCTACACACATATCACAAGGAGAAGGACCCCGGGAGAGACCCCTGTGCTCCTCCCCCTCTGATATCTGTCCTTCAGCCAACTGACCGATCCTCATTCCTATTCTTCATATATAACATGACTTGTGGTGGTTGGAAGGACCATCCAAGTCCCTGGATCTTGGCCAACTGGGCGGTCACTGGCCAACTACCATCCTGCTGTCCTGTCATTGCTTCTGATTTTACAGCCACCAAGTCTGTGCCTCCTCGTAGATTGGCCATTCCCCTCTGTACCTTAAAAAGAGGCACCACCAAGCGCCTGCCTCACCAATAGCCTAAAGTCTGTGTGTTGTGTGTGCTGCTCATTCCTCTAGTCGGGTAGTCAATGTCTCACCACCTTACTCATTTCTCTCTCTTGCACAATATGGTGGCAGGGGGATGATTATACTGCTCTTCCACACATGCAGGCCCGGTATGAGAGGAACTTCATCCATGGTCCAGAAGGATGATCCTGACTTGTATTGTCCTCCTGGGTGCTCAGCAGTTCTGCCCGTTCCACTGTCCTTCTCTTATCATCAACTTTTCAGGTCGCTGGTTTCTTGCCATTTATCATCTGCCTCTTCTCTTATATACTGTTAGTTATACGTGACCATCCCAACCCAATATTGTGCAAATACATCAAGCAAAAGAGCAGCACTCACCAGAGGGTATCTCCCAATTCCTTAGCTCTTCTTACTCATGACTCGGTGGCCAGGATGTGGGCATGGTCGGTGCACTGCTACATTTGCTTTACTCGATATGAAGAAGCTTAGTGTCCTAAGACACCAGGAGACAGGGTCCTGAAGTCTTCCAACAGGCATCCAACATGGTCATTACTCTAGACTGGAGGGAAACATAGCCCCTTATGTGAACCAACTGTTTGGGCCCTTTAATAAATTATCCGTAACACAAATGTGTAACTTATATAAATGTCTTCTTGCTGGGTGGAAAATTAGGTTAAAGTTCTATTTTTAATATATTAACTAGAGATGAGCGAGCACTAAAATGCTCGGGTACTCGTTATTCGAGACAAACTTTTCCCGATGCTCGAGTGCTCGTCTCGAATAACGAGCCCCATTGAAGTCAATGGGAGACTCAAGCATTTTTCAAGGGGACCAAGGCTCTGCACAGGGAAGCTTGGCCAAACACCTGGGAACCTCAGAAAAGGATGGAAACACCACGGAAATGGACAGGAAACAGCAGGGGCAGCATGCATGGATGCCTCTGAGGCTGCTTAATCGCACCATTATGCCAAAATTATGGGCAACAGCATGGCCATGACAGAGTGACAGAATGAGGCTAGATAGCATCTAAAACATCCAATAATTGACCCTGACACTATAGGGGACGGCATGCAGAGGCAGCGGCAGCAGCGGCAGGCTAGAGAGTGGCATGGCGACATACCCTAAATGGACTCAGGCTTCACCAAAGGAGGTGAAATGATTTCCTATGTGAACAAAAGGTTGACGGTATATTTAGTCGATAACACAGCATGGTGGCGACATAGTGACCAAGTTCCATAACGTATCTGGTGAAACACCCGAAAAATGAGCCTGACACAGCTCTTTTGATAAGGGGACGACATGTGGAGGCAGCCATGGAGACGACGTCCATGATTAAGAGCGACAGTATGGGGCATTCATATTGCGCTGCTATGATTGCAACTTCAGGTCTCCAGCATGGCGGCGACAGATGGGCCGAGTTCCACTATGTATCTGGTGAAACACCTGAAAATTCTGCCTGACACAGCTCGTTTGATAAGGGGATGATGTGCTGCATATCCTCTCGTGCTCCAGCGTCTGGGGTATAGAGAGTTGAAATGAGACATTGGTGGACGCTGTGGAGGATCGTGGAGGCAAAATGGACAGGAAACAGCAGGGGCAGCATGCATGGATGCCTCTGAGGCCGCCTAATCTTGGGATGGAGCTGGCGGTCCACTGCCAGGAGAGCTTTCGCCTGTCCAAGCCCCTTGTCTCTCGGCTCCTCCCCACCCAAAATGGGCCTGGGGGCCAGAAGCGTTTACTTTGAAAAAATTATAATTTTCAAATCAGGCGGGGTCGTTTGAATATTTCACCTAGGAATAATGGAATAGCATAGTGGTTCTATTTTTAATTGTTTTTACGGAAATGGTTCCATGATTAAGAGCGACAGTATGGGGCATCCATATTGCGCTGCTATGATTGCAACTTCAGGTCTCCAGCATGGCGGCGACAGATGGGCCGAGTTCCACTATGTATCTGGTGAAACACCTGAAAATTCTGCCTGACACAGCTCGTTTGATAAGGGGACCATGTATGGAGGCAGTAAACTAGTAGTAGATTAAAGGTGCTGCAGTTAAAACTATGTTAGTTGGATCTTGGGATGGAGCTGGCGCTCCGCTGCCAGACGAGCTTTCGCCAATCCAAGCCCCTGTCTCTAGGCTACTCCCCAAACAGCACTTCTAAGAACCTTTTGTATAAGATCAAGTGTAGTAGCGTTCTTATAAGTTTAGGATATGGCGGGTGAGGGGAATGTAAACAGATGCGCAAGAAGCGCTGAAATAATATCGGTAAATGATAAAAGTTTGCCAGTATATTTTGTGGATTACACAGCAGGGTGGCGACAAAGTTAACAAGTTTGATGTGGAATCCATAAAAACAACCCAAAATTCTGCCTGACACAGTTCGTTTGATAAGGAGACAATGTATGGAGGCAGCTATATGGACGACTTTTGGAGGCAGCTATGGCGATGACGTGTGGAGGTAGCAATGGAGACAACGTGTGGAGCCAGCTAAAAAGACGACGTGTGGAGGCTGCTATGGAGACAATTTAATTTGGATAGTGCCTGTATGTGGCAGTCCAAAAAAGTTTTCAAACCAGAGGAGCAGGTAGGTGGCCCTCCAGAAAAATTAAATAGATTGAGTGCCTGTATGTGGCACTCCCAAAAATTGCTTAAAACAGAGGACCGGGTCGGTGGCCCTCCAGAAAAATTAAATACATAGAGTGCTATAGCTAGAGCCAGTTGGCCCTGGCAAAAAATAGCCAGTTTCCTCTGCTTTAGTGTACAAAGAGGAGGAGAAGGAGGACAATGAGGAGGAGGAGTGCATACATTATTCAGGTTGAGCTTCTTTCTCCTGGTGGAGAATGGAAATCCGGAGAAATCCAGGCTTTATTCATCTTGATAAGCGTCAGCCTGTCAGCGCTGTCAGTCGACAGGCGTGTACGCTTATCGGTGATGATGCCACCAGCTGCACTGAAAACCCGCTCGGACAAGACGCTAGCGGCAGGGCAGGCAAGAACCTCCAAGGCGTACAGCGCCAGTTCGTGCCACATGTCCAGCTTTGAAACCCAGTAGTTGTAGGGAGCTGTGTGATCATTTAGGACGATGGTATGGTCAGCTACGTACTCCCTCACCATCTTTCTGTAAAGATCAGCCCTACTCTGCCGAGACTGGGGACAGGTGACAGTGTCTTGCTGGGGTGACATAAAACTGGCAAAGGCCTTGTAAAGCGTACCCCTGCCAGTGCTGGACAAGCTGCCTGCTCGCCTACTCTCCCTCGCTACTTGTCCCGCAGAACTACGCACTCTGCCGCTAGCGTTGTCAGAAGGGAAATACTGTTTCAGCTTGTGCACCAGGGCCGGCTGGTATTCATGCATTCTCACCCTCCTTTCCTCTCCAGGGATGAAGGTGGAAAGATTTTGCTTGTACCGTGGGTCCAGGAGAGTGAATACCCAGTAATCGGTGCTGGAATAAATTCTCCTCCACCTCCTCCGATATGCGCTAAGAAACAGACCTGAGGGTGCTTTGGCTATCAACAAGGGAATCTTCTTCCCCCGTCTCTTGTGACGAGCGCAAAGCTTCCGACTTCATGCTAACCAGAGAGTTTTTCAACAGGCCAAGCTGCGGGATGGTGAGGCTGATGATGGCGGCATCGCCACTGACCATCTGTGTTGACTCCTTGAAGTTACTCAGCACCTGACAGATATCAGACATCCACGTCCACTCCTCATTGTAGACTTGAGGAAGCTGACTGACCTGACTACCAGTTCTGGTGGAAGTTGACATCTGGCAGTCTACAATCGCTCTGCGCTGCTGGTAAACTCTGGATAACATGGTTAATGTTGAATTCCACCTCGTGGGCACGTCGCACAACAGTCGGTGAGCGGGCAGTTGGAGACGGCGCTGCGTTGCCCTGAGAGTGGCAGCATCTGTGCTGGACTTCCTGAAATGCGCACAGATGCGGCGCACCTTCGTGAGCAAATCAGACAGATTGGGATATGTCTTGAGGAAACGCTGAACTATCAGATTTAACACATGGGCCAGGCATGGCACATGTGTCAGTCTGCCGAGTTGCAGAGCCGCCACCAGGTTACGGCCGTTGTCACACACAACCATGCCTGGCTTCAGGTTCAGCGGTGCCAGCCACAGATCAGTCTGCGCCGTGATGCCCTGTAATAGCTCTTGGGCGGTGTGCCTTTTATCGCCTAGGCTCAGCAGTTTGAGCACCGCCTGCTGTCGCTTAGCGATGGCACTGCTGCTGTGCCTAGAGCTACCGACTGATGGCGCCATGCCCACGGATGGTAGTTCGGAGGAGGAGGTGGAGGAGGGGTGGGAGGAGGAGGAGGCATAGTAGGCCTTTGAGACCTGGACCGAGGTAGGCCCCGCAATCCTTGGCGTCGGCAGTATATGAGCAGCCCCAGGGTCAGACTCGGTCCCAGCCTGCACCAAGTTAACCCAATGTGCCGTCAGCGACATATAGTGGCCCTGCCCGGCAGCACTCGTCCACGTGTCCGTGGTCAGGTGGACCTTGTCAGAAACGGCGTTGGTCAGGGCAAGGATGATGTTCTCTGACACGTGCTTGTGCAGGGCTGGGACGGCACATCGGGAAAAGTAGTGGCGGCTGGGGACCGAATACCGAGGGGCGGCCGCCGCCATGAGGTTGCGAAAGGCCTCGGTCTCTACTAGCCTATAGGGCAGCATCTCCAGGCTTAGCAATCTGAAGATGTGGACGTTGAGGGCTTGGGCGTGCGGGTGGGTGGGTTGCACTATATTTGCGTTTCCGCTCCAGCGTCTGGGGTATGGAGAGCTGAACGCTGGTGGATGCTGTGGAGGATCGTGGAGGCGACGATGGGGTTTTTGTGGCAGGGTCCTGGGCAGGGGGCTGACTAGCAGCTGACACAGGGGAAGGAGCAGTGGTGTGCACGGCCGGAGGTGAACGGGCTTGGTGCCACTGAGTGGGGTGTTTAGCATTCATATGCCTGCGCATACTGGTGGTAGTTAAGCTAGTAGTGGTGGAACCCCTGCTGATCCTGGTTTGGCAAATGTGGCACACCACAGTCCGTCGGTCATCCGGTGTTTCCTTAAAGAACCTCCAGACTTCTGAAAATCTAGCCCTCGCCGCAGGAGCCCTCGCCACGGGAGCTTCACTAGTTGACACATTTGGCGCTGATGCACCAGCTCTGGCCCTGCCTCTCCGTCTGGCCCCACCACTGCCTCTTCCAACCTGTTCTGGTCGAGGACTCTCCTCCGTCTCAGAAGCACTGTGTTCACCCGGCCTCTCAACCCAGCTTGGGTCTGTCACCTCATCATCCTCCGATCCCTCAGTCTGCTCCCCCCTCGGACTTCCTGCCCTGACAACAACTTCCCCACTGTCTGACAACCGTGTCTCCTCATCGTCGGACACCTCTTTACACACTTCTTCCAGTACGTCAACAAGGTCATCATCACCCACAGACTGCGACTGGTGGAAAACCTGGGCATCGGAAAATTGCTCAGCAGCAACCGGACAAGTGGTTTGTGACTGTGGGAAGGGTCCAGAAAACAGTTCCTCAGAGTATGCCGGTTCAAATGGCAAATTTTCCTGGGAGGGGGCAGACTGGGGGGAAGGAGGCTGAGGTGGAGGAGCTGGAGGAGTGCTGATTTCGGTGACATGGGTGGACTGCGTGGAAGACTGACTGGTGGACAAATGGCTAGAAGCATTGTCCGCAATCCACGACATCACCTGTTCGCACTGTTCTGGCCTCAACAGTGCTCTACCACGAGTCCCAGTAACTTCAGACATGAACCTAGGGAGTGTAGCTCTGCGGCGTTCCCCTGCTCCCTCATAAGCAGGTGGTGTCTCACCCCGGCCAGGACCACGGCCTCTGACCCCTGCAGTAGTTGGACGCCCACGTCCCCGCCCTCGTCCTCTACCCCTAGCCCTCGGGTTAAACATTTTCCAAATTAAAGTGTAAACTTTTAATTTTTTATTTTTTTTGTGTTTATTTTTTTTTTTTTATTATTTTTTTTACAAAACGATGCTATCCTATTGCTATGGCTAGTTTCTAACCTACACTGACAGCACACAACTGGATTTTGTGCTGTGCCTGATGACTTTGAGCTATAAAATGAAATAAAGGTAAAAAAAAAATAAATCAGCAGACCCTGCCTAATTCTAATCAAACCCCTAATAAATTGTCCCACTTCGGTGTTTGAGGTGGATATGTGCGTCACTAAGAGCTAAACACAACGGTAGCAAGTCCCCCTGCAAATTCCTCACAATATGGTACTAGCTGCACTACTAGTGCCAGCAAGCCCAGCCACAAGCAAATAAAAAAAAAAATGTATAACGTTATTGTAGCCCTAAGAAGGGCTGTTGGGTTCTTGTAGAATCACTCCTGCCTAACAGTAAGCTAATAGAACAGCCTAACGCTTTCCCTGACCAGCAGCAGCTCTCTCCCTAGCGGCATCCAGACACAGAATGATCCGAGCAGCGCGGGCAGCGGCTAGTCTATCCCAGGGTCACCTGATCTGGCCAGCCAACCACTGCTATCCACGTGTAAGTGTACCACGTCATGCTGGGTGGAGTGCAGAGTCTCCTGGCTTGTGATTGGCTCTGTTTCTGGCCGCCAAAAAGCAAAACGGCGGGAGATGCCATTTTCTCGAGCGGGCGAAGTATTCGTCCGAGCAACGAGCAGTTTCGAGTACCCTAATGCTCGACCGAGCATCAAGCTCGGACGAGCATGTTCGCTCATCTCTAATATTAACCTGTAGTAGTCCAAAATCAGGCACTTGGGATAGACACACTTTTTAGCCCTGTAAGCTGAATGCTAATCTCCCAGCTGGCAAGTCGGCCAACTGAGCAACCATCTAAAATCTACAGATCTATGACCCCACTCAGCAAGAAGAAGCGTCTGCTCACCACAATGAGAAACCACATCTGGCCACGTTATATTGGAGGTGTTCGCCACCAACTCCCTGTGCCGCACTACAATCCCACACTTAGAGTAAACATAAAAAGGCCATCCTAGAATTAACAGTAAGAGTTGCATCAACTGTAACACATCCAATGTGATATATGCCATTATCTGCACAGATTGCGATTTAATGTACATTGGACAGACGGGACGTAAATTTAGAGTGAGATTTATAGAACGTTTAAATGACATTGGCAAAAAAGAGTGCAGAGGAATGTCTGGAGCATCCAGGCACTTCACCGATGTTCATCAAGGACATATTCGATCTCTTCGGACATTTGCATTTGAGAAGGTGTGCAGGCCCCCAAGAGGAGGAAGCTTAAAAAGCAAATGACACAAACGGGAGGCTTATTGGATCTTTCATTTAGACACACGCCATCCCAAGGGTTTGTATTTTTGTATCATTATTGAATCACTCTGGATCACCTCAAATCAGGTCCCTAGGCCCGCGGAGAAATAGGGATGTAAATAAACACAAACAAACAGGACAAAAATATGAAATTATTTTTTTGGAACCAAACAACACATTTTCCTCTCCACTCTGCACATGCTCAGAACTCTTCCTAGACTAATAATTATTATTACATTTATAGTCCCATTTGTATTCACATTCAATAGAACGTAGTAGTCCAATTGGCATGAGATTGTTTCGGTTTACTTTTGTCTTCTGTTTTTTCTTTAGATACATTTTACAAAAGAAAGATGCTCCGAGATTATCATGGCAACGAAGGCACCCCGAATTACATTACTAGCAAAACCGCACCAACGAACACATACCTTGTCGGGTCGCCGTGCGTGCCGCACCTGGAGGTTGCTGGGAAGTTTCTGCCCCCACAGCGGGGTCCTCCCCTGGCCGCGACACACTTAGCGAGCGCTGGTTACTTCACCACGGATCACATGATTGGATTTATCATGTGATCCACACCTCAAAATTTGACTCAACAACGCCTGTGTTGCCCTGGTAACCGGAAGCATCGGGGTCTTTTCTCTTCTCAACATATGCATTTCATTTTTAAAAACTATTGTCCTTTTCTTGTCTTGTATCAAATGCATTGTATGTGAAGCAAGTTATTTTTTGCATTTACTATTGTTACTTAGTACTCTGTCCAACCATAGTCTGACATGCAAACTTCCGGCCATAGATCCACCCCATTTTTCACACAGGTGAATCAATCTACTAGTGCATAAAGATGCCGACAAGACTTGGTTTGGACAGACCATGATTAAGGACGGTTAAGCCGTCGGAAACGCGTTGGTGGATGGAATCTACACTGCGGATGTTTTTTGATACACTTTGGAACTTGGCTGGACCACTGGATTATTGTTGATTGCTACCTTACCTTTCCAAACAAGGTGGGTCCCGTGCCGGCTCCATGCGTGAGACATAATGAGCTGGAGGGGAGCTGGAGTTTTATCCTGTTTTCAGAATTAACAGTACGCCTGACCCAACCCGCTCCACGGTACCAAACAATTCAAATTTTTTTAGACTATTTCTGGGAAGAAAGATGATAACCTCAATAAAACAGAACATTGACAGAGTAATAATTCAGCTACCCACCAGAAGCACCAAACATTTCCCTCCGAATGTAATGGACGCTGCCCCCAGAAGGACCTGAACCCTTTTTAGGCTCCTGATACCACTCTAATAAATCCACACTTTGAAACCCCAAAAACTCCTTCCTCCAGGGCCTCAAAATATGCAGAAACAACCCAGACGTCAGATAAAGGGGGGAATGTGGTTATCTGGCCCCAGGAATCCTACATAAAAGAAGCCAAGAGGCAACTTTTGAACACACAGGGGCAAATTTACTTACCCGGCCCATTCGCGATCCAGCGGCGCGTTCTCTGCTCTGGATTCGGGTCCGGCCGGGATTCATGAATGTAGTTCCTCCGCCGTCCACCAGGTGGCGCTGATGCGCTGAAAATCATCTCCACGCGCCGGAATGCACCACCTCGGACCAGGTGAAGGTAAGCGGTCACCAAGCGACACTTTTTCGGGTTTTAAATGCGGCGGTTTTTCCGAATACGTCGGGTTTTCGTTCGGCCACGCCCCCCGATTTCCGTCGCGCGCATGCCGGCGCCGATGCGCCACAATCCGATCGCGTGCGACACAATCCCGGGGCAATTCAGGTACAATCGGCGCAAATCGGAAATATTCGGGTAACACGTCGGGAAAACGCGATTCGGGCCCTTAGTAAATGACCCCCACAATGTTACAAACAACTGTGGAGTGATCCCACAAAGGACTTCCTGGTCAAATACCAGAATTTATTAAACAAAGGACGGCAGGATCGAGCCATCTCCACTCAATAGAGGGATTTTCTCACGGTCAGGCACCCGAAAGTGGCGACATTCTATATGTTGCCTAAGGTCCATAAGGACCTTAATGCTCCACCGGGCAGGCCCATCGTGTCCGGTATGTCTGACCGAGAGACTAAGTCGTTGGTTGGACAATGAATTGAGACACTGGGGGTCATTTACTAAGGGCCCGATTCGCGGTTTCCCGACGTGTTACCCGAATATTTCCGATTTGGGCCGATTGTACCTGAATTGCCCCGGGATTGTGGCGCACGCGATCGGATTGTGGCGCATCGGCGCCGGCATGCGCGCGACGGAAATCGGGGGGCGTGGCCGAACGAAAACCCGACGTATTCGGAAAAACCGCCGCATTTAAAAACTGAAAAAGTGTCGCTTGGGAACCGCTTACCTTCACCTGGTCCAGCTCGGTGCATTCCGGCACGTTGAGATGCTTTTCAGCGCAGCAGCGCCACCTGGTGGACGTCGGAGGAACTACCTTCATAAATCCCGGCCGGACCCGAATCCAGAACAGAGAACGCGCTGGGTAAGTAAATCTGCCCCACTATGTCCTAGATCTGTTCTCGTACACAAGAGATACCATGCAGATTTTGAAAGACTTAGAAGGCCCCTCTCTGGAACAGGACGAAATCCTTGTCACAGTAGATGTGGAAAGCCTGTATACCAGTATCGGTCAGCAAGTGGGGTGCGAGGCTGTCAAATATTTTTTAGAACGCCACAACAATAAAAGTCCAATGCGACAAAAATGTATTCTGGAAGCCTTGCTCTTCGTACTTCGCCACAACTACTTTGTCTTTGATGCCCGCTTCTTCCTCCAGACCCAAGGAACGGCGATGGGAGCAGCATGTGCGCCCACTATCGCCAACTTGTTCCTTGGGTGGTGGGAGGAGGAGCGGGTATTCTGTGACACTCTAGAGGAATCCACACATCATATTGTACTTTGGAAAAGGTACATAGATGACGTGGTGTTCATCTGGAAGGGATCAGAGGAGAATATGAGGGAATTCATCTTAATAACAATGATTGCAATATCAGACTTACCCTCATGCATGGTAAAACCTCCATTCCCTTTCTGCACATCAACATTGAGGTGGATAAAGATGGCTCAATCCAGACACGAATGTACAGAAAAGAGACGGCTACTAACAGCCTGCTACATGCAGGGAGTGCGCATTTACCCCGAACCATCAAGGGAATTCCTAAGATTAAGAAGGAATTGTTCCACTCTTGAAAGGTTTAAAGAAGGGGCAACGTCTACGTCAGAGATTTTACTCGGGTCGTTCTATAAAGAAAGCATATAATGCCGCACTCCACACTGACAGATCCTCACGGTTACAAGTAAAACCCAAAACTGTAGATTCACAGATTAGATTTATTACCACTCTACACGATAAATGGAATGAAATGAACCGGATCTTTAACCGTCACTGGCGGATACTTACCGTATATACTCGAGTATAAGCCAACCCGAGTATAAGCCGAGACACCTAATTTCAACACAAAAAACTGGGAAAACCCATTGACTCGAGTATAAGCCGAGGGTGGGAAATGCATTGGTTACAGCCTCCCAGTATATAGTCTGCCAGCCCCTGTAGCATACAGCCTACCCAACCCCTGTAGCATACAGCCTACCCAGCCCCTGTAGCATACAGCCTGCCCAGCCCCTGTAGTATACAGCCTACCCAACCCCTGTAGCATACAGCCTACCCAACCCCTGTAGCATACAGCCTACCCAACCCCTGTAGCATACAGCCTACCCAGCCCCTGTAGCATACAGCCTGCCCAGCCCCTGTAGTATACAGCCTGCCCAGCCCCTGTAGCATACAGCCTGCCCAGCCCCTGTAGCATACAGCCTACCCAGCCCCTGTAGCATACAGCCTGCCCAGCCCCTGTAGCATACAGCCTACCCAGCCCCTGTAGCATACAGCCTGCCCAGCCCCTGTAGCATACAGCCTACCCAACCCCTGTAGCATACAGCCTACCCAGCCCCTGTAGCATACAGCCTGCCCAGCCCCTGTAGCATACAGCCTGCCCAGCCCCTGTAGCATACAGCCTGCCCAGCCCCTGTAGCATACAGCCTGCCCAGCCCCTGTAGCATACAGCCTGCCCAGCCCCTGTAGCATACAGCCTGCCCAGCCCCTGTAGCATACAGCCTACCCAGCCCCTGTAGTATACAGCCTGCCCAGCGCCCTGTAGTATACAGCCTGCCCAGCCCCTGTAGCATACAGCCTACCCAGCCCCTGTAGCATACAGCCTACCCAACCCCTGTAGCATACAGCCTGCCCAGCCCCTGTAGTATACAGCCTACCCAGCCCCTGTAGCATACAGCCTGCCCAGCCCCTGTAGCATACAGCCTGCTCAGCCCCTGTAGCATACAGCCTACCCAGCCCCTGTAGTATACAGCCTGCCCAGCCCCTGTAGTATACAGCCTGCCCAGCCCCTGTAGAAGAAAACAAAATAACACTGTACTCATCTTTCCAACGTCCTCCATAGGTCCTCTTCTGTCTCAGACTGTCTCAGACAGAAGAGGACCTATGGGTGACGTCAGAAAGGTGAGTTTTGTCTTTATGTTTTTAGTTGACTCGAGTATAAGCCGAGTTAGGGGTTTTGAGCACAAATTTTGTGCTGAAAAACTAGGCTTATACTCGAGTATATAAGGTACCCTAGATCCTGAATTAGCCAAAGTGGTAGGTGAAAGGGTCTCACGCGGATACCGAAAGGGTTCCTCTATAGGCAATATGCTGGTACAGAGCCACTTCTGTAAGACCAAGAAGGCAACACACCACAAATATGCCGGATTTTATCCATGTGGACTCTGCATGGCGTGCCAGATCCTGGTACGAACAACAAAATTTGAGGACAAGGACGGACATAACTATAACATCAAGGAACATATTACCTGCTCCTCACTTGGAGTAATTTACGCCCTCCAATGCCCTTGTAAGCTGATATACGTGGGGAAAACCATCCGAGAGATGAGAACAAGGATTAGAGAGCATATATACTCCATAAAAAACTATGACAAAATGCAGAAGGAAGCCGAGAGACAGAAAAAAATCTTCCAACCCACACCCATCGCAGAACACTTTCGAAAATTCCAGAACTGTAACCATAAGGGCCTTAAAGGGTGGGCAATCACCCAAGTCACACTAGGAATTAGAGGTGGGGACTTGGATACTCTGCGTCTGCAAAAGGAGAGTTATTGGATCTACAGGATGGGCAGCCTTAAACACAGAGGCTTGAATGACAATTTTGGTTTTGGATGTTTCCTGTGAATCTCATGATATTTAGCATCTCTATGTACTGGTTTTTCTATAAACATCCATAATAGATAAATTGGGAATAAATAACTTCTGCTTCCTTGTCCTATCTCCAATTGATTCTACGAAATCAGTATTACTCCCTCTCCTGACCCTAATTGTATGATGAGAGGGGTGCTCCGGTACTTCTCTTTTTCTCTCTTCTTCTTCCTTTGTTATTTGTATCATAACTAAACACTCATCTCATACTAATGACATCCCATTGCGCTTTTTATCATCATTTATTTCCAATATTTAGTGACAACAAGTCACCATAAGGTAGAAGAATTACTTAAAAAAAGATTTGTGCATTTATCTGGATTCAATATTGTTGTATGTTTTTACTGGCCCCTCCTTTTCTCGATCTTGGAATGTTATGTCCCTTCTGATGAATTTTGTCTACACAATATAATATAAGGATATCATTAGAGGAAAGGACAATGATACACTCTCTTCATTATATCCCAAACACACTAAAAGTATTAGCTCAGGGATTGGCTCATTAAGCCGTCAATCACAAATGGTTCAATAAAAAGCGTCCGGAACCGGGCGTCTTTGCCCTTAGAAGACGCCGGGGAGACCCGGCGAAACACGTGTCGGGACGCTATTAGTTTATCCAGAGTCACATTCTAGGGCCAGATTATATCAGGGACAGCAGTAATCAGTAAATATAGTGACCAGTGTACTAAAGAGCTGCCAGTCTCGGCGGTGTGGACGCACGCAAGCCGAGGCGATTGTGTCCGCGCCACAGCAGTGAGGGAGACGCGGCATATGTTCTTCATGGCCGCGATCCTACTATTGCAATCTACTGCTGGCGCGACACAGTGCCACTAGTCAGGGAGCGACAAATCTTACTACACATCACGATCGCTCTCCTGACAGTGACAACATATATTAATATCATAGCAGCGCTCTAGGCTGCAGGGTAGCACTGGAACCGTACTAATCCTTAACCTCTGATACCCACAGTAGAAATAAGTGGGAGAAATACTAAACTCGGGAGGGTATAACAAAATATAAGGGCACCCATACCCGAGTGCAATCCCGGGGTGTATACACACCACCCCAGTGACTTGGATAATAGTAAAGCAGTTCACTATGCTGCTATGCTAACATTTGTTATACATGAGCAAGAATACCCACTCAAGAATTTTAAGTAATAAATAAAAGTTCATTTTTAAGACACACTCACACCTTTTCCTTCCCCTACATTCCCTATTCTTTTTCTTTTTTGCTGTTATCCAACCCAGAAGTCAAACACTTGGCCCGGGTCTAATATTAGATGGAAAACCTGAAAAACAAGACAAAAAAACCCTGGACAAACGTAACAAGCAAAGTATGTAGACCTTCAACGCCCAATCCCCATAACCTGTGAATCCGAGAGGCCGCCCCAGGTCATCTTTCAGCTGCCCCAATCTGGAAGAAATGGGTACAGTAAAAGAGCCCGTCCTCATGAACTATTAATAAGGACCCAAGACATGGAAAAGAATCAATGCATCCAGGCGCAGCGGGCCAGAGACAGCCACTACACAATCCAAGAGCCGCGGCCATGTAGATTGGTTTCGAATACTTTACCTGTATACAAGCAACACTCAGGCCTAAGTAAACATCATTCCTTAATAAACCCCTGGTGGGCGGCCTATGGGGCGACAAGCTTCCGGTTAGGAAGGCTCCAAAAAGGGCTAAGCTACCGGCTAAGGAAAACAATTGGGTCTCATATTCTGAGGAGCATCAAGTCAAGCACCAGGGGCATCACAGACCTTCTGAAGCCCCCGTCAGGTGTCGCTGGCAAGAACCTTGAAATTGAAACGGGACCAAGGTTCAGCCAAAGTATTAGACACACCCGATACACGTCTGGATAAGAAGGCGATGCTCAACTCTAAACTCCAAGTGATGCAACAGTGAGAGAATCAGAAGGAGACAGAAAAAGAAGACAACACCCAGGTTATCTGTGACAAACAGTGGCCCCAACACTAAATCACCACCACAGGTCGGAGAGCGGGAGAAAAGTCAGGTTCCAACCCAGGCCAGAGTCAGACCACGCCAGGGGCCAAGGCTCTGCAACCCATTCATCCCTAAAAATCATCCCAAAACCAGGGCCACCAAGTGTATAACGCCGACTGCAGCTACTCGCCAACACGTCCTACCAGTCACTCATCAGCTGAAAGGGGGACACCAAAGTGACGCATGAACAAATGGGCACAAACAGACGAATCAGCAGAACCTCCAAACAAAAATCATCCAAATAGGGGGTCACTGCGCTAAAACTGGATTCCTATCGGACAAACCCACTCCACAAAGAACTACCCGTAGGGAGGTAGGTAGCACAAAACTATAGCAGCCGCACAATAGCAGTCTGGGTGCACAGGTAACTAACGATTCGCAGATCCAGCATCTTCCATATGGGCCCTGCCCGGGAGCTGGAGGAGGAAAGACCAGTTAAAAGCCTCCAGCAGTTATTCATGGTCTACCATCATTTTTTGGTCCTGAGATCGGGTCATCAGAACAATTTCTTTCTAATCTCCAAATGGGCTCCAAGTGGCTGACACTACAACGTGCAGATTCTGTATAAACCAGCGTGCACAGGGTCCGGAGCCGCGATATCAGCTACCGAAGGAGGAAGGGAGAGCGTCTAATAAGACCATTAGAGAGGAGACTATTGTGACCCGGCCATGGATTCACTCCCACACCCTCACATTCAGTATTAGGTGCAGGAACCACAGAGGATGCGCAGGAACGCTTGAGGAGGGGGAACCAGGCCATGACCCCTGGGGAGCGCCACCTGGAAAGGCTTCCAACACCAGGGAGATCTATACTCTGCAGAGCCGTGGCGGGAGCACCTGCGTGACCCCTGGGAGGAGGGGATTAGGGGCTGTGGGGTCCATGACTCTGGGGCAATACTGACAAGACTGCAAACCCTGACACAAGGACTAGTAGGGGTAACTTTCCTAGGCAGCCAGGTGTTCCCCACAGTCTACCAGCAAGGACAGAGACCTCATGTCCAACAGATGCCCAGTGACGAATGATGGGGCAGTTGTGGGTCACACATACACGGGGGTAACACACCGCGCCCCTTGTTACCCTATAACATGGTAGGAGTTCAGTTGTTTGGTCACCACCATCGCTCTATACACAATGGGGCACATTTGCTTAGTCCGGTGCGATTCACCAACATCGTGCGTCCATTATCCTGCATCTGTCGCTTCCCCGCTCAGGTCCCCGGAGTTCACCTTCTTCTTCCCGGTGCTTGTAAGTGCATGTCTTGCAACACAATTTAGGATGTTAAATCCTGCACGTTGTCCGAATCCGTCGGACCGTCTGATGGCCCATCCCTGATGAAAGCCGGCATCAATGGGCCAAAATCTGACGCGCACGCCAAAAAGCCCTGTTAAATGCGACGCAAAACAGAAACCATCGGGAAACCTAATGAAAATGCGCTTCGCAGACCCTTAGTAAATGAGCCCCAATGCCCTCCCAGTGCCCCTCCAGCAGCCATAGGGTCCCCAGTAGCCACCGTGCCTCCTAGTGCCCCTCCTGCAGCCACCGTGCCTCCCAGTGCCCATCCAGCAGCCATAGGGCAGTCAGTAGCCACCGCGCCTCCCAGTGCTCATCCAGCAGGCATAGGGCCCCCACTAACCACAGTGCCTCCCATTTCCCCCCCAGCAGCCATAGGGCCTCCAGTACCCACCATGCCTCCCAGCACCCCTCCAGCAACCATAGCTCTTCCAGTTGCCACCGTGGCTCCCAGTGCTCCTCCAGCAGCCATAGCTCCTCCAGTTGCCATCGTGGTTGCCATATACCAACCTCATATATACTGAGAGTAAATACAGCTACAGACACACGAGAAGTCCCTACGTGTTCCCTCCAGATACTGAAGGTGACGTCTCCTCCATTAGGCATCACCACGTCTTATGTTCCTCACTGTCCATACATCTTGGTTCCCTCACCACGTTTTATGTTCCTCATTGTCCCTACATCTCGGTTCCCTCACCACGTGTTATGTTCCTCATTGTCCCTACATCTTGGTTCCCTCGCCACGTCTTATGTTCCTCATTGTCCCTACATCTTGGTTCCCTCACCGCGTCTTATGTTCCTCATTGTCCCTACATCCTGGTTCCCTCACCATGTCTTATGTTCCTCATTGTCCCTACATCTTGGTTCCCTCACCACGTCTTATGTTCCTCATTGTCCCTACATCTTGGTTCTCTCACCACGTCTTATGTTCCTCATTGTCCCTACATCTTGGTTCCCTCACCACGTCTCATGTTCCTCATTGTCCCTACATCCTGGTTGCCTCACCACGTCTTATGTTCCTCATTGTCCCTACATCCTGGTTGCCTCACCACGTCTTATGTTCCTCACTGTCCCTACATCTTGGTTCCCTCACCACGTCTTATGTTCCTCATTGTCCCTACATCTTGGTTCCCTCACCACGTCTTATGTTCCTTATTGTCCCTACATCTTGGTTCCCCCACGGTGTCTTATGTTCCTCATTGTCCCTACATCTTGGTTCCCTCACCACGTCTTATGTTCCTCATTGTCCCTACATCTTGGCTCCCTCACCACCTCTTATGTTCCTCATTGTCCCTACATCTTGGTTCCCTCGCCACGTCTTATGTTCCTTATTGTCCCTACATCTTGGTTCCCCCACCACGTCTTATGTTCCTCATTGTCCCTACATCTTGGTTCCCCCATGGCGTCTTATGTTCCTCATTGTCCCTACATCTTGGTTCCCTCACCACGTCTTATGTTCCTCATTGTCCCTACATCTTGGTTCCCCCATGGCGTCTTATGTTCCTCATTGTCCCTACATCTTGGTTCCCTCACCACGTCTTATGTTCCTCATTGTCCCTACATCTGGGTTCCGTCACCACGTCTTATGTTCCTCATTGTCCCTACATCTTGGTTCCCGCACCACGTCTTATGTTCCTCATTGTCCCTACATCTTGGTTCTCTCACCACGTCTCATGTTCCTCATTGTCCCTACATCTGGGTTCCCTCACCACGTCTTATGTTTCTCATTGTCCCTACATCCTGGTTCCCTCGCCACGTCTTATGTTCATCACTGTCCCTACATCTTGGTTCCCTCGCCACGTCTTATGTTTCTCATTGTCCCTACATCTGGGTTCCCTCACCATGTCTTATGTTCCTCATTGTCCCTACATCTTGGTTCTCTCACCACGTCTTATGTTCCTCATTGTCCCTACATCTTGGTTCCCTCACCACGTCTTATGTTTCTCATTGTCCCTACATCTTGGTTCCCTCACCACGTCTTATGTTTCTCATTGTCCCTACATCTTGGTTCCCTCACCACGTCTTATGTTTCTCATTGTCCCTACATCTTGGTTCCCTCACCACGTCTTATGTTTCTCATTGTCCCTACATCTGGGTTCCCTCACCATGTCTTATGTTCCTCATTGTCCCTACATCTTGGTTCTCTCACCACGTCTTAGGTTCCTCATTGTCCCTACATCTTGGTTCCCTCGCCACGTCTTATGTTCATCACTGTCCCTACATCTTGGTTTCCTCACCACGTCTTATGTTCATCACTGTCCCTACATCTTGGTTCCCTCGCCACGTCTTATGTTTCTCATTGTCCCTACATCCTGGTTCCCTCACCACGTCTTATGTTCATCACTGTCCCTACATCTTGGTTCCCTCGCCACGTCTTATGTTTCTCATTGTCCCTACATCTTGGTTCCCTCACCACGTCTTATGTTTCTCATTGTCCCTACATCTTGGTTCCCTCACCACGTCTCATGTTCCTCATTGTCCCTACATCTTGGTTCTCTCACCACGTCTTATGTTCCTCATTGTCCCTACATCCTGGTTCCCTCACCACGTCTTATGTTCATCACTGTCCCTACATCTTGGTTCCCTCGCCACGTCTTATGTTTCTCATTGTCCCTACATCTTGGTTCCCTCGCCACGTCTTATGTTTCTCATTGTCCCTACATCTTGGTTCCCTCACCACGTCTTATGTTTCTCATTGTCCCTACATCTGGGTTCCCTCACCATGTCTTATGTTCCTCATTGTCCCTACATCTTGGTTCTCTCACCACGTCTTATGTTTCTCATTGTCCCTACATCCTGGTTGCCTCACCACGTCTTATGTTCATCACTGTCCCTACATCTTGGTTTCCTCACCACGTCTTATGTTCATCACTGTCCCTACATCTTGGTTCCCTCGCCACGTCTTATGTTACTCATTGTCCCTACATCCTGGTTCCCTCACCACGTCTTATGTTCATCACTGTCCCTACATCTTGGTTCCCTCGCCACGTCTTATGTTTCTCATTGTCCCTACATCTTGGTTCCCTCGCCACGTCTTATGTTCATCACTGTCCCTACATCTTGGTTCCCTCATCACGTCTTATGTTCATCACTGTCCCTACATCTCGGTTCCCTCACCACGTCTTATGTTCCTCACTGTCCCTACATCTTGGTTCCCTCACCACGTCTTATGTTCATCACTGTCCCTACATCTCGGTTCCCTCACCACGTCTTATGTTCCTCACTGTCCCTACATCTTGGTTCCCTCACCACGTCTTATGTTCCTCATTGTCCCTACATCTTGGTTCCCTCACCACGTCTTATGTTCCTCATTGTCCCTACATCTGGGTTCCCTCACCACGTCTCATGTTCCTCATTGTCCCTAAATCTTGGTTCCCTCACCACGTCTTATGTTCCTCATTGTTCCTACATCTTGGTTCCCTCACCACATCTTATGTTCCTCATTGTCCCTACATCTTGGTTCTCTCACCACGTCTTATGTTCCTCATTGTCCCTACATCTTGGTTGCCTCACCACGTCTTATGTTCCTCATTGTCCCTACATCCTGGTTCCCTCACCACGTCTCATTTTCCTCATTGTCCCTACATCCTGGTTGCCTCACCACGTCTTATGTTCCTCATTGTCCCTACATCCTGGTTCCCTCACCACGTCTTATGTTCCTCACTGTCCCTACATCTTGGTTCCCTCACCATGTCTTATGTTCCTCATTGTCCCTACATCTTGGTTCCCTCACCACGTCTCATGTTCCTCATTGTCCCTAAATCTTGGCTCCCTCACCACCTCTTATGTTCCTCATTGTCCCTACATCTTGGTTCCCTCGCCACGTCTTATGTTCCTCATTGTCCCTACATCTTGGCTCCCTCACCACCTTTTATGTTCCTCATTGTCCCTACATCTTGGTTCCCTCACCACGTCTTATGTTCCTCATTGTCCCTACATCTGGGTTCCCCCATGGCGTCTTGTGTTCCTCATTGTCCCTACATCTTGGTTGCCTCACCACGTCTTATGTTCCTCATTGTCCCTACATCCTGGTTGCCTCACCACGTCTTATGTTCCTCATTGTTCCTACATCTTGGTTCTCTCACCACGTCTTATGTTCCTCACTGTCCCTACATCTTGGTTCCCTCACCACGTCTTATGTTCCTCATTGTCCCTACATCTTGGTTCCCTCACCACGTCTTATGTTCCTCATTGTCCCTACATCCTGGTTCCCTCACCACGTCTTATGTTCCTCATTGTCCCTACATCTTGGTTCTCTCACCACGTCTTATGTTCCTCATTGTCCCTACATCTTGGTTCCCTCACCACGTCTTATGTTCCTCATTGTCCCTACATCTTGGTTCCCTCACCACGTCTTATGTTCCTCATTGTCCCTACATCTTGGTTCCCTCACCACCTCTTATGTTCCTCATTGTCCCTACATCTTGGTTCTCTCACCACATCTTATGTTCCTCATTGTCCCTACATCTTGGTTCTCTCACCACGTCTTATGTTCCTCATTGTCCCTACATCTTGGTTCCCTCACCACGTCTTATGTTCCTCATTGTCCCTACATCTTGGTTCCCTCACCACGTCTTATGTTCCTCATTGTCCCTACATCTTGGTTCCCTCACCACCTCTTATGTTCCTCATTGTCCCTACATCTTGGTTCCCTCACCACGTCTTATGTTCCTCATTGTCCCTACATCTTGGTTCTCTCACCACATCTTATGTTCCTCATTGTCCCTACATCTTGGTTCCCTCACCACCTCTTATGTTCCTCATTGTCCCTACATCTTGGTTCCCTCGCCACGTCTTATGTTCCTCATTGTCCCTACATCTTGGCTCCCTCACCACCTCTTATGTTCCTCATTGTCCCTACATCTTGGTTCCCTCACCACGTCTTATGTTCCTCATTGTCCCTATATCTGGGTTCCCCCATGGCGTCTTGTGTTCCTCATTGTCCCTACATCTTGGTTCCCTCACCACCTCTTATGTTCCTCATTGCCCCTACATCTTGGTTCTCTCACCACGTCTTATGTTCCTCATTGTCCCTATATCTTGGTTCCCTCACCACGTCTTATGTTCCTCATTGTCCCTACATCTGGGTTCCCTCACCACTTCTCATGTTCCTCATTGTCCCTAAATCTTGGTTCCCTCACCACGTCTTATGTTCCTCATTGTCCCTACATCCTGGTTGCCTCACCACGTCTTATGTTCCTCATTGTTCCTACATCTTGGTTCTCTCACCACGTCTCATGTTCCTCATTGTCCCTACATCTTGGTTCCCTCACCACGTCTCATGTTCCTCATTGTCCCTACATCCTGGTTGCCTCACCACGTCTTATGTTCCTCACTGTCCCTACATCTTGGTTCCCTCACCACGTCTTATGTTCCTCATTGTCCCTACATCTTGGTTCCCTCACCACGTCTTATGTTCCTCATTGTCCCTACATCTTGGTTCCCTCACCACGTCTCATGTTCCTCATTGTCCCTACATCCTGGTTGCCTCACCACGTCTTATGTTCCTCACTGTCCCTACATCTTGGTTCCCTCACCACGTCTTATGTTCCTCATTGTCCCTACATCTTGGTTCCCTCACCACGTCTTATGTTCCTCATTGTCCCTACATCTTGGTTGCCTCACCACGTCTTATGTTCCTCATTGTCCCTACATCTTGGTTGCCTCACCACGTCTTATGTTCCTCATTGTTCCTACATCTTGGTTCTCTCACCACGTCTTATGTTCCTCATTGTCCCTACATCTTGGTTCCCTCACCACGTCTCATGTTCCTCATTGTCCCTACATCCTGGTTGCCTCACCACGTCTTATGTTTCTCACTGTCCCTACATCTTGGTTCCCTCACCACGTCTTATGTTCCTCATTGTCCCTACATCTTGGTTCCCTCACCACGTCTCATGTTCCTCATTGTCCCTAAATCTTGGTTCCCTCACCACGTCTTATGTTCCTCATTGTTCCTACATCTTGGTTCCCTCACCACGTCTTATGTTCCTCATTGTCCCTACATCTTGGTTCCCTCACCACGTCTTATGTTCCTCATTGTCCCTACATCTTGGTTCCCTCACCACGTCTTATGTTCCTTATTGTCCCTACATCTGGGTTCTCTCACCACATCTTATGTTCCTCATTGTCCCTACATCTTGGTTCCCTCACCACATCTTATGTTCCTCATTGTCCCTACATCTTGGTTCCCTCACCACGTCTTATGTTCCTCATTGTCCCTACATCTTGGTTCCCTCACCACGTCTCATGTTCCTCATTGTCCCTAAATCTTGGTTCCCTCACCACGTCTTATGTTCCTCATTGTCCCTACATCTTGGCTCCCTCACCACGTCTTATGTTCCTCATTGTTCCTACATCTTGGTTCCCTCACCACGTCTTATGTTCCTCATTGTCCCTACATCTTGGTTCCCTCACCACGTCTTATGTTCCTCATTGTTCCTACATCTTGGTTCCCTCACCACGTCTTATGTTTCTCATTGTCCCTACATCTCGGTTCCCTCACCACGTCTTATGTTCCTCATTGTCCCTACATCTTGGTTCCCTCACCACGTCTTATGTTCCTCATTGTTCCTACATCTTGGTTCCCTCACCACCTCTTATGTTCCTCATTGTCCCTACATCTTGGTTCCCTCACCACCTCTTATGTTCCTCATTGTCCCTACATCCTGGTTCCCTCACCACGTCTTATGTTCCTCATTGTCCCTACATCTTGGTTCTCTCACCACGTCTTATGTTCCTCATTGTTCCTACATCTTGGTTCCCTCACCACGTCTTATGTTCCTCATTGTCCCTACATCTTGGTTCTCTCACCACGTCTTATGTTCCTCATTGTCCCTACATCTTGGTTCCCTCACCACGTCTTATGTTCCTCATTGTTCCTACATCTTGGTTCTCTCACCACGTCTTATGTTCCTCATTGTCCCTACATCTTGGTTCTCTCACAACGTCTTATGTTCCTCATTGTCCCTACATCTTGGTTCCCTCACCACGTCTTATGTTCCTCATTGCCCCTACATCCTGGTTCCCTCACCACGTCTTATGTTCCTCATTGTCCCTACATCTTGGTTCCCTCACCACATCTTATGTTCCTCATTGTCCCTACATCCTGGTTGCCTCACCACATCTTATGTTCCTCATTGTCCCTACATCTTGGTTCCCTCACCACGTCTTATGTTCCTCATTGTCCCTACATCTTGGTTCCCTCACCACGTCTTATGTTCCTCATTGTCCCTACATCTTGGTTCCCTCACTACGTCTTATGTTCCTCATTGTCCCTACCTCTTGGTTCCCTCACCACGTCTTATGTTCCTCATTGTCCCTACATCTTGGTTCCCTCACCACATCTTATGTTCCTCATTGTCCCTACATCTTGGTTCTCTCGCCACGTCTTATGTTCCTCATTGTCCCTACATCTTGGTTCCCTCGCGACGTCTTAGGTTCCTCATTGTCCCTACATCTTGGTTCCCTCACCACATCTTATGTTCCTCATTGTCCCTACATCTTGGTTCCCTCACCACGTCTTATGTTCCTCATTGTCCCTACATCTTGGTTCCCTCGCGACGTCTTAGGTTCCTCATTGTCCCTACATCTTGGTTCCCTCACCACATCTTATGTTCCTCATTGTCCCTACATCTTGGTTCCCTCACCACGTCTTATGTTCCTCATTGTCCCTTCATCCTGGTTCCCTGATGTCATCCTGGTGCTGCCCCGATCCCTCTCCCCAAAGACACCAGACTTGTGTAGACCGGGCTTACAGTCGGAGAAACTGAAGTGGCGCCATTGCTCAACGCCAGTCGACGATGCCACTAAAACACGACTGTGGCTGAAATGTCGTAACCCAGGTTTGATGCTATGACCCTCGGTGACAAAGTTCCATGTTGTAAAATGCCCCCCCCCCCCCCGGTTATAGGGAATCTGAGGACGCTTTATGCTGAAATTGACTCATTGCTCCACTCAAGGAGTGAAGTGTGAAGTGATGGCAGGTACTCAGGAGCCTCTTATTCCACTCTATAAAGGGAAAACACAGAACTGATAAAGTCCATAATGAGCCTGAAATCGGGTCAGTGCTCCATTCAAGGTGGAAACTCAGGATCCTATAAGAAGCGTCCAGCTGAAGGTGCACGGAGAGACACGTCAGCCACTCCAGCACGTCCACGGGAGAAGTAAAATCACTTATAGGTGCGTGTAACATCACTTCATAGACAAGGACACAGCAACACCAAAGCCAACACGTGTCGTCCTAAGGGACTGAGTCATGGCAGCTCAGGGTCCTAATACTCCACTCTCTGTAGAAACATGGACTGCTGAGCCGTGTATCTAACCCTATCCTGTGTGATACTGTCTGCTGAGCCATGTATCTAACCCTATCCTGTGTGATACTGTCTGCTGAGCTGTGTATCTCATCCTCTCCTGTGTGATACTGACTGCTGAGCCATGTATCTAACCCTATCCTGTGTGATACTGTCTGCTGAGCCATGTATCTAACCCTATCCTGTGTGATACTGTCTGCTGAGCCATGTATCTAACCCTATCCTGTGTGATACTGTCTGCTGAGCCATGTATCTAACCCTATCCTGTGTGATACTGTCTGCTGAGCCATGTATCTAACCCTATCCTGTGTGATACTGTCTGCTGAGCTGTGTATCTCATCCTCTCCTGTGTGATACTGTCTGCTGAGCTGTGTATCTAACCCTATCCTGAGTGATACTGTCTGCTGAGCCATGTATCTCATCCTCTCCTGTGTGATACTGTCTGCTGAGCTGTGTATCTAATCCTCTCCTGTGTGATACTGTCTGCTGGGCCATGTATCTAACCCTATCCTGTGTGATACTGTCTGCTGAGCTGTGTATCTAATCCTCTCCTGTGTGATACTGTCTGCTGAGCCGTGTATCTAACCCTATCCTGTGTGATACTGTCTGCTGAGCTGTGTATCTAATCCTCTCCTGTGTGATACTGTCTGCTGAGCCGTGTATCTAACCCTATCCTGTGTGATACTGACTGCTGAGCCATGTATCTAACCCTATCCTGTGTGATACTGTCTGCTGAGCCATGTATCTAACCCTATCCTGTGTGATACTGTCTGCTGAGCTGTGTATCTCATCCTCTCCTGTGTGATACTGTCTGCTGGGCTGTGTATCTAACCCTATCCTGTGTGATACTGTCTGCTGAGCTGTGTATCTCATCCTATCCTGTGTGATACTGTCTGCTGAGCTGTGTATCTAGCCCTATCCTGTGTGATACTGTCTGCTGAGCTGTGTATCTAACCCTATCCTGTGTGATACTGTCTGCTGAGCCGTGTATCTAACCCTATCCTGTGTGATACTGTCTGCTGAGCTGTGTATCTAATCCTATCCTGTGTGATACAGTCTGCTGAGCTGTGTATCTAATCCTCTCCTGTGTGATACTGCCTGCTGATCTGTGTATCTAATCTCCTCCACTGTGATACTGCCTGCTGAGCCGTGTATCTAATCCTATCCTGTGTGATACTGCCTGCTGAGCTGTGTATATAATCCTATCCTGTGTGATACTGTCTGCTGAGCTGTGTATCTAACCCTATCCTGTGTGATACTGTCTGCTGAGCTGTGTATCTCATCCTCTCCTGTGTGATACTGTCTGCTGAGCTGTGTATCTAATCCTCTCCTGTGTGATACTGTCTGCTGGGCTGTGTATCTAACCCTATCCTGTGTGATACTGTCTGCTGGGCTGTGTATCTAATCCTATCCTGTGTGATACTGTCTGCTGAGCTGTGTATCTAATCCTATCCTGTGTGATACTGTCTGCTGGGCTGTGTATCTAACCCTATCCTGTGTGATACTGTCTGCTGGGCTGTGTATCTAATCCTATCCTGTGTGATATTGTCTGCTGAGCTGTGTATCTCATCCTATCCTGTGTGATACTGTCTGCTGAGCTGTGTATCTAATCTCCTCCAGTGTGATACTGCCTGCTGAGCCGTGTATCTAATCCTATCCTGTGTGATACTGCCTGCTGAGCTGTGTATATAATCCTATCCTGTGTGATACTGTCTGCTGAGCTGTGTATCTAATCCTCTCCTGTGTGATACTGTCTGCTGAGCTGTGTATCTAACCCTATCCTGTGTGATACTGTCTGCTGAGCTATGTATCTCATCCTCTCCTGTGTGATACTGTCTGCTGAGCTGTGTATCTAATCTCCTCCAGTGTGATACTGCCTGCTGAGCCGTGTATCTAATCATATCCAGTGTGATACTGCCTGCTGAGCCGTGTATCTAATCAAATCCAGTGTGATACTGTCTGCTGAGCTGTGTATCTAATCTCCTCCAGTGTGATACTGCCTGCTGAGCCGTGTATCTAATCATATCCAGTGTGATACTGACTGCTGAGCTGTGTATCTAATCCTGTCCTGTGTGATACTGTCTGCTGAGCTGTATATCTAATCCTGTCCTGTGTGATACTGACTGCTGAGCTGTGTATCTAATCCTATCCTGTGTGATACTGTCTGCTGAGCCATGTATCTAACCCTATCCTGTGTGATACTGTCTGCTGAGCTGTATATCTAATCCTGTCCTGTGTGATACTGTCTGCTGAGCTGTGTATCTAATCTCCTCCAGTGTGATACAGTCTGCTGAGCTGTGTATCTAATCTCCTCCAGTGTGATACAGTCTGCTGAGCCGTATATCTCATCCTATTTGCTCATTTTGGCTTGAGGACACAGATGCAGGTTACACAGGTGGATTTGGGCGCTGAGTGGATTGTGGATGGAGCAGACAGAAGTGTTTCCAGGGAACTTCTCGAAGTGTCACAATGTAATTTGCTTTCCTTCCCTTTCCCTGATTTGCTCATGTGGAGGCGGGATTAGTGCGCACAGGTCATACAATAAGGGGCTCGTTTTGTCGTGTGAACAGAAGTGGACTTCAAACAAGAGGAGTCCACAGAACTGTAAGTAATTATTATATATCTCCTGATTTATACCGTCCTGTAACTAGGATATCGCTGCCAGGACCACCCTCTGCCGCGTGTATACGGGACCGGCACACCCTCTGCCACATGTATACGGGACCGGCGCACCCTCTGCCGCGTGTATACGGGACCGGCACACCCTCTGCCGCGTGTATACGGGACCGGCACACCCTCTGCCGCGTGTATACGGGACCGGCACACCCTCTGCCACGTGTATACGGGACCGGCACACCCTCTGCCGCGTGTATACGGGACCGGCACACCCTCTGCCGCGTGTATACGGGACCGGCACACCCTCTGCCACATGTATACGGGACCGGCACACCCTCTGCCGCGTGTATACGGGACCGGCACACCCTCTGCCACATGTATACGGGACCGGCACACCCTCTGCCGCGTGTATACGGGACCGGCACACCCTCTGCCACATGTATACGGGACCGGCACACCCTCTGCCGCGTGTATACGGGACCGGCACACCCTCTGCCGCGTGTATACGGGACCGGCACACCCTCTGCCGCGTGTATACGGGACCGGCACACCCTCTGCCACATGTATACGGGACCGGCACACCCTCTGCCACATGTATACGGGACCGGCACACCCTCTGCCGCGTGTATACGGGACCGGCACACCCTCTGCCACATGTATACGGGACCGGCACACCCTCTGCCGCGTGTATACGGGACCGGCACACCCTCTGCCGCGTGTATACGGGACCGGCGCACCCTATGCCGTGTGTATACGGGACCGGCGCACCCTTCTCCCCCATCTCCTCTCTGCTGTACATCTCACCCCCTTCACCTCTCAGCGCATGCACAGTGCTGGGGCCAGCAGGATTCTCCCTCGCCTCCTCTCTGCTGTACATCTCACCCCCTTCACCTCTCAGCGCATGCACAGTGCTGGGGCCAGCAGGCTTCTCCCTCTCCTCCTCTCTGCTGTACATCTCACCCCTCCACCTCTCAGCGCATGCACAGTGCTGGGGCCAGCAGGCTTCTCCCTCTCCTCCTCTCTGCTGTACATCTCACCCCCTCCACCTCTCAGTGCATGCACAGTGCTGGGGCCAGCAGGATTCTCCCTCGCCTCCTCTCTGCTGTACATCTCACCCCCTCCACCTCTCAGCGCATGCACAGTGCTGGGGCCAGCAGGCTTCTCCCTCTCCTCCTCTCTGCTGTACATCTCACCCCCTCCACCTCTCAGCGCATGCACAATGCTGGGGCCAGCAGGATTCTCCCTCTCCTCCTCTCTGCTGTACATCTCACCCCCTCCACCTCTCAGCGCATGCACAGTGCTGGGGCCAGTAGGATTCTCCCTTTTCTCCTCTCTGCTGTACATCTCACCCCCTCCACCTCTCAGTGCATGCACAGTGCTGGGGCCAGCAGGCTTCTCCCTCTCCTCCTCTCTGCTGTACATCTCACCCCTCCACCTCTCAGCGCATGCACAGTGCTGGGGCCAGCAGGCTTCTCCCTCTCCTCCTCTCTGCTGTACATCTCACCCCCTCCACCTCTCAGCGTATGCACAGTGCTGGGGCCAGCAGGATTCTCCCTCTCCTCCTATCTGCTGTACATCTCACCCCCTCCACCTCTCCTCTCTGCTGTACATCTCACCCCCTCCACCTCTCAGCGCATGCACAGTGCTGGGGCCAGCAGGATTCTCCCTTTTATCCTCTCTGCTGTACATCTCACCCCCTTCACCTCTCAGCGCACGCACAGTGCTGGGGCCAGCAGGATTCTCCCTCGCCTCCTCTCTGCTGTACATCTCACCCCCTCCACCTCTCAGCGCATGCACAGTGCTGGGGCCAGCAGGATTCTCATTTTTTTTCTCTCTGCTGTACATCTCACCCCCTCCACCTCTCAGCGCACGCACAGTGCTGGGGCCAGCAGGCTTCTCCCTCTCCTCCTCTCTGCTGTACATCTCACCCCCTCCACCTCTCAGCGCATGCACAGTGTCAGGGCCAGTAGGATTCTCCCTCTCCTCCTCTCTGCTGTACATCTCACCCCCTCCACCTCTCAGCCCATGCACAGTGCTGGGGCCAGCAGGATTCTCCCTTTTCTCCTCTCTGCTGTACATCTCACCCCCTTCACCTCTCAGCGCACGCACAGTGCTGGGGCCAGCAGGATTCTCCCTCGCCTCCTCTCTGCTGTACATCTCAACCCTCCACCTCTCAGCGCATGCACAGTGCTGGGGCCAGCAGGATTCTCATTTTTTTTCTCTCTGCTGTACATCTCACCCCCTCCACCTCTCAGCGCACGCACAGTGCTGGGGCCAGCAGGCTTCTCCCTCTCCTCCTCTCTGCTGTACATCTCACCCCCTCCACCTCTCAGCGCATGCACAGTGTCAGGGCCAGTAGGATTCTCCCTCGCCTCCTCTCTGCTGTACATCTCACCCCCTTCACCTCTCAGTGCATGCACAGTGCTGGGGTCAGCAGGCTTCTCCCTCTCCTCCTCTCTGCTGTACATCTCACCCCCTCCACCTCTCAGCGCATGCACAGTGTCAGGGCCAGTAGGATTCTCCCTCGCCTCCTCTCTGCTGTACATCTCACCCCCTTCACCTCTCAGTGCATGCACAGTGCTGGGGTCAGCAGGCTTCTCCCTCTCCTCCTCTCTGCTGTACATCTCACCCCCTCCACCTCTCAGCGCATGCACAGTGTCAGGGCCAGTAGGATTCTCCCTCGCCTCCTCTCTGCTGTACATCTCACCCCCTTCACCTCTCAGTGCATGCACAGTGCTGGGGCCAGCAGGATTCTCCCTCTCCTCCTCTCTGCTGTACATCTCACCCCCTCCACCTCTCAGCGCATGCACAGTGCTGGGGCCAGCAGGATTCTCCATCTCCTCCTCTCTGCTGTACATCTCACCCCCTCCACCTCTCAGCGCATGCACAGTGCTGGGGCCAGCAGGATTCTCCCTCTCCTCCTCTCTGCTGTACATCTCACCCCCTCCACCTCTCAGCGCATGCACAGTGTCAGGGCCAGTAGGATTCTCCCTCGCCTCCTCTCTGCTGTACATCTCACCCCCTCCACCTCTCAGCGCACGCACAGTGCTGGGGCCAGTAGGATTCTCCCTCGCCTCCTCTCTGCTGTACATCTCACCCCCTCCACCTCTCAGCGCATGCACAGTGCTGGGGCCAGCAGGATTCTCCCTTTTCTCCTCTCTGCTGTACATCTCACCCCCTCCACCTCTCAGTGCATGCACAGTGCTGGGGCCAGCAGGATTCTCCCTCTCCTCCTCTCTGCTGTACATCTCACCCCCTCCACCTCTCAGCGCATGCACAGTGTCAGGGCCAGTAGGATTCTCCCTCTCCTCCTCTCTGCTGTACATCTCACCCCCTCCACCTCTCAGCGCATGCACAGTGCTGGGGCCAGCAGGATTCTCCCTTTTCTCCTCTCTGCTGTACATCTCACCCCCTTCACCTCTCAGCGCACGCACAGTGCTGGGGCCAGCAGGATTCTCCCTCGCCTCCTCTCTGCTGTACATCTCACCCCCTTCACCTCTCAGCGCATGCACAGTGTCAGGGCCAGCAGGATTCTCCCCCATCTCCTCTCTGCTGTACATCTCACCCCCTTCACCTCTCAGCGCATGCACAGTGTCAGGGCCAGCAGACTTTTCCTTTGCCTCCGCTTTGCTGTCTATCTTGCACCCTTCACCACTTATGAACTTGCGGAGAGTGATGTGGGTTAGCGGGGAGGGGGTGAGATACACGGCAGTGGGGAGCCACAGCGCAGACACATAAATCCACCATAGAATAGCTGGGGGCCCCCTACCCTCTAGGTCCCCGTGTAGCTGCACAGTCTGTAGTAATATGTTAGTGGTCTGATAACTCCCAGAATTCCTCATAGTTGGAGGCAGGATATGTGATCCGTGTCTCGGATCCTTCTGTATACCTTTCTCATAGGAGTCACTTGATTTTCTGCGGTTGGAGGCTGTTTGTAAAGTAAGTAAATAAGATGAATGTATAAGTCGTCTCCTGACTGTCCTGGGTGTCACCTCCTCTCCCTGAGCTTCTCCTGCTGTAAGTATCTACTTACCTTTCCCTTTATGTGTGACCCTTGGATTGGCCTCTTTATCTACTCCTCGGGAGTCCTTGCATCCTTTAGCGGGGGCCGTATCTCCAGGACTTCTATATATTTGCTCCGGATATTCCGGGGTTTTATCATATGGGGAGGGGGCGGATGGAGCTGCCGCAGGTTTCTGGGGTCCCGCACCCCTGGATGGTGACCAGGAGCCCCCGTAATGTTGGACTTTCTGGTCTTTTCTCGATGTTTTAGCTTTAGTATAATTACATTAAATTCACCTTAGAAAACCTTCCTGTCTCTGACCAGGTCAGTAAGTGGTTCTGTCCTCTCCATCACTTCTCTGACTTTCCCTGTCACATGACGAGTGGTGGAAACGCCGAGATGTGATCTTACTAGAATATGCAATAAAAACGTTATCAATCATGACCCTGATAGAGGTGAAACTCAGGGTCACATCCAGTGCAGCAGAGGCGGGTGCGATGCTCTGCGAACAATAACTACAGGGCCCAGGAGGGGACAATGTGACCCAATATATATATCATTAATGTAATAAAATACATCAATAACACATGAAAAAGCAGGGAATCTCAGGGGGTCGGTAGTCCCCCACACCAGGGGTGCATGTAGTGGGAATGCTCTGGGGGTCTGTAATCCCCCACACCAGGGGTGCATGTAGTGGGAATGCTCTGGGGGGGGGTCGGTAATCCCCCCCACACCAGGGGTGCATGTAGTGGGAATACTCTGGGGGGGGGGTCGGTAATCCCCCCCACACCAGGGGTGTATGTAGTGGGAATGCTCTGGGGGTCTGTAATCCCCCACACCAGGGGTGTATGTAGTGGGAATGCTCTAGGGGTCTGTAATCCCCCACATCAGGAGTGCATGTAGTGGGAATGCTCTAGGGGTCTGTAATCCCCCACATCAGGAGTGCATGTAGTGGGAATGCTCTAGGGGTCTGTAATCCCCCACACCAGGGGTGTATGTAGTGGGAATGCTCTAGGGGTCTGTAATCCCCCACATCAGGAGTGCATGTAGTGGGAATGTTCTGGGGGTCTGTAATCCCCCACACCAGGGGTGCATGTAGCGGGAATGCTCTAGGGGTCTGTAATCCCCCACATCAGGAGTGCATGTAGTGGGAATGCTCTAGGGGTCTGTAATCCCCCACATCAGGAGTGCATGTAGTGGGAATGCTCTGGGGGTCTGTAATCCCCCACACCAGGGGTGCATGTAGTGGGAATACTCTGGGGGTCTGTAATCCCCCACACCAGGGGTGTATGTAGTGGGAATGCTCTGGGGGTCTGTAATCCCCCACACCAGGGGTGTATGTAGTGGGAATGCTCTGGGGGTCTGTAATCCCCCCCACACCAGGGGTGCATGTAGTGGGAATGATCTGGGGGTCTGTAATCCCCCACACCAGGGGTGCATGTAGTGGGAATACTCTGGGGGGGGGGTCGGTAATCCCCCCCACACCAGGGGTGTATGTAGTGGGAATGCTCTGGGGGTCTGTAATCCCCCACACCAGGGGTGTATGTAGTGGGAATGCTCTAGGGGTCTGTAATCCCCCACATCAGGAGTGCATGTAGTGGGAATGCTCTGGGGGTCTGTAATCCCCCACACCAGGGGTGCATGTAGTGGGAATGCTCTGGGGGTCTGTAATCCCCCACACCAGGGGTGCATGTAGTGGGAATACTCTGGGGGTCTGTAATCCCCCACACCAGGGGTGCATGTAGTGGGAATACTCTGGGGGTCTGTAATCCCCCACACCAGGGGTGTATGTAGTGGGAATGCTCTGGGGGTCTGTAATCCCCCCCACACCAGGGGTGCATGTAGTGGGAATGATCTGGGGGTCTGTAATCCCGCACACCAGGGGTGCATGTAGTGGGAATGCTCTGGGGGTCTGTAATCCCCCACACCAGGGGTGCATGTAGTGGGAATGCTCTGGGGGTCTGTAATCCCCCACACCAGGGGTGCATGTAGTGGGAATACTCTGGGGGTCTGTAATCCCCCACACCAGGGGTGCATGTAGTGGGAATACTCTGGGGGTCTGTAATCCCCCACACCAGGGGTGTATGTAGTGGGAATGCTCTGGGGGTCTGTAATCCCCCCCACACCAGGGGTGCATGTAGTGGGAATGATCTGGGGGTCTGTAATCCCGCACACCAGGGGTGCATGTAGTGGGAATGCTCTGGGGGTCTGTAATCCCCCACACCAGGGGTGCATGTAGTGGGAATGCTCTGGGGGTCGGTAATCCCCCCCACACCAGGGGTGCATGTAGTGGGAATACTATGGGGGTCTGTAATCCCCCACACCAGGGGTGTATGTAGTGGGAATGCTCTGGGGGTCTGTAATCCCCCCCACACCAGGGGTGCATGTAGTGGGAATGCTCTGGGGGTCTGTAATCCCCCACACCAGGGGTGCATGTAGTGGGAATGCTCTGGGGGTCTGTAATCCCCCACACCAGGGGTGCATGTAGTGGGAATACTCTGGGGGTTTGTAATCCCCCACACCAGGGGTGTATGTAGTGGGAATGCTCTGGGGGTCTGTAATCCCCCCCACACCAGGGGTGCATGTAGTGGGAATGATCTGGGGGTCTGTAATCCCCCACACCAGGGGTGCATGTAGTGGGAATGCTCTGGGGGTCTGTAATCCCCCACACCAGGGGTGTATGTAGTGGGAATGCTCGGGGGGTCTGTAATCCCCCACACCAGGGGTGCATGTAGTGGGAATGCTCTGGGGGTCGGTAATCCCCCACACCAGGGGTGCATGTAGTGGGAATACTCTGGGGGGGGTCGGTAATCCCCCCCACACCAGGGGTGTATGTAGTGGGAATGCTCTGGGGGTCTGTAATCCCCCACACCAGGGGTGTATGTAGTGGGAATGCTCTAGGGGTCTGTAATCCCCCACATCAGGGGTGCATGTAGTGGGAATGCTCTGGGGGTCTGTAATCCCCCACACCAGGGGTGCATGTAGTGGGAATACTCTGGGGGTCTGTAATCCCCCACACCAGGGGTGTATGTAGTGGGAATGCTCTGGGGGTCTGTAATCCCCCCCACACCAGGGGTGCATGTAGTGGGAATGATCTGGGGGTCTGTAATCCCCCACACCAGGGGTGCATGTAGTGGGAATGCTCTGGGGGTCTGTAATCCCCCACACCAGGGGTGTATGTAGTGGGAATGCTCTGGGGGTCTGTAATCCCCCACACCAGGGGTGTATGTAGTGGGAATGCTCTGGGGGTCTGTAATCCCCCCCCCCACACCAGGGGTGTATGTAGTGGGAATGCTCTGGGGGTCTGTAATCCCCCACACCAGGGGTGCATGTAGTGGGAATGCTCTGGGGGTCTGTAATCCCCCACACCAGGGGTGTATGTAGTGGGAATGCTCTGGGGGTCTGTAATCCCCCCCCCCACACCAGGGGTGTATGTAGTGGAAATACTCTGGGGGGGGGGTCGGTAATCCCCCCCACACCAGGGGTGTATGTAGTGGGAATGCTCTGGGGGTCTGTAATCCCCCACACCAGGGGTGCATGTAGTGAGAATCTCTGGGGGTCTGTAATCCCCCACACCAGGGGTGCATGTAGTGGGAATGCTCTGGGGGTCTGTAATCCCCCACACCAGGGGTGCATGTAGTGGGAATGCTCTGGGGGTCTGTAATCCCCCACACCAGGGGTGTATGTAGTGAGAATCTCTGGGGGTCTGTAATCCCCCCCACACCAGGGGTGCATGTAGTGGGAATGATCTGGGGGTCTGTAATCCCCCACACCAGGGGTGCATGTAGTGGGAATGCTCTGGGGGTCTGTAATCCACCACACCAGGGGTGTATGTAGTGGGAATGCTCTGGGGGTCTGTAATCCACCACACCAGGGGTGCATGTAGTGGGAATGCTCTGGGGGTCTGTAATCCACCACACCAGGGGTGCATGTAGTGGGAATGCTCTGGGGGTCTGTAATCCCCCACACCAGGGGTGCATGTAGTGAGAATCTCTGGGGGTCTGTAATCCCCCACACCAGGGGTGCATGTAGTGGGAATGCTCTGGGGGTCTGTAATCCCCCACACCAGGGGTGCATGTAGTGGGAATGCTCTGGGGGTCTGTAATCCACCACACCAGGGGTGTATGTAGTGGGAATGCTCTGGGGGTCTGTAATCCACCACACCAGGGGTGCATGTAGTGGGAATGCTCTGGGGGTCTGTAATCCCCCACACCAGGGGTGCATGTAGTGGAAATACTCTGGGGGTCTGTAATCCCCCACACCAGGGGTGCATGTAGTGGGAATGCTCTGGGGGTCTGTAATCCACCACACCAGGGGTGTATGTAGTGGGAATGCTCTGGGGGTCTGTAATCCCCCACACCAGGGGTGTATGTAGTGGGAATGCTCTGGGGGTCTGTAATCCACCACACCAGGGGTGCATGTAGTGGGAATGCTCTGGGGGTCTGTAATCCCCCACACCAGGGGTGCATGTAGTGGGAATGCTCTGGGGGTCTGTAATCCCCCCCACACCAGGGGTGCATGTAGCGGGAATGCTCTGGGGGTCTGTAATCCCCCACACCAGGGGTGCATGTAGCGGGAATACTTTGGGTGAGGTTTCCCGCATTCTTAGTAAATGTCCCCCAGTGGTTTTTTGATGTAGACCTTGGTCCGGATGTGTCGCTGCTCTACGCTCAGGTCTTGTTGTGGCGTCTGAATTATCACAAGTTACAACCATCAGTGACGCTGAGCTCCGCCCTCTTATTAATCACTTTCCTTTAGGCGCAGTGTTAAGATTTCGGCTCTTACATGTGATCATCCTACAAACTCCTCTATGCTTCTCTCCCGCACCCCAGCATGAGAATAACCCCCCCAGCAGCACCCAAGTGTGACACCCTGCACCCAGTGATCTCCTCAGCAGGGGCTTCTGCTGGAGGGGATCCCCCAGTGCTGATCTTCTGCTGCCCCCCTGTAATTCTGCCCAGTATCCCCCTCAGACACCAGTGTGGTCATCCTGCTACACGGGGGACCCTTCTCTGTGCTGTCTCTCCCCCTGCTCTTCAATCCTGCTACACCGGAACACTTCTCTGAACGGTCTCTCCCCTCCTTCCTGCTCTTCTATCCTGCTACATAGGAACACTTCTCTGTACTGTCTCTCCCCCTGTCACTGTTTTCTATCCTGCTACACATGACACTTCTCTGTACTGTCTCTCCCCCTGTCACTGTTTTCTATCCTGCTACACAGGACACTTCTCTGTACTGTCTCTCCTCCCCTACCTGCTCTTCTCTCCTGCTACATAGGAACACTTCTCTGTACTGTCTCTCCCTCTCTCTCTCCACTTCTATTCTGCTACACAGGAACACTTCTCTGTACTGTCTCTCCCCCTGTCTCTGCTCTTCTCTCCTGCTACACAGGAACACTTCTCTGTACTGTCTCCCCCTCTCCCTGCTTTTCTATCCTGATACACAGGATACTTCTATGTACTGCCTCTCCCCCTCTCCCTGCTCTTCTCTCCTGCTACACAGGACACTTCTCTGTACTGTCTCTCCCCTTCTCCCTGCTAGTCTATCCTGCTACACAGCAACACTTCTCTGTACTGTCTCTCCCCTTCTCCCTGCTAGTCTATCCTGCAACACAGGACACTTCTCTGTACTGTCTCTCCCCTTCTCCCTGCTAGCCTATCCTGCTACACAGCAACACTTCTCTGTACTGTCTCTCCCCCTCTCCCTGCTCTTCTATCCTGCTACACAGGAACACTTCTCTGTACTGTCTCCCCCCCTCTTCCTGCTCTACTTTCCTGCTAAACAGGGACATTTCACTGTATTGTGTCTCCCCCTCTCCCTGCTCTTCTATCCTGCTACACAGGACACTTCTCTGTACTGTCTTTCCCCCTCTCCTTGCTCTTCTATCCTGCTCTACAGGCACACTTCTCTGTACTGTCTCCTCCTCTCCCTGCTCTTCTATCCTGCTACACAGGGACACTTCTCTGTACTGTCTCCCCCTCTCCCTGCTCTTTTATCCTGCTACACAGGGACATTTCTCTGTACTGTCTCTTCCCCTCTCCCTGCTCTTCTATCCTGCTACACAGGACACTTCTCTGTACTGTCTCTCCCCCTCTCCCTGCTCTTTTATCCTGCTACACAGGGACATTTCTCTGTACTGTCTCTTCCCCTCTCCCTGCTCTTCTATCCTGCTACACAGGGACATTTCTCTGTACTGTCTCTTCCCCTCTCCCTGCTTTTCTACCCTGCTCCACATGAACAGTTCTCTGTACTGGCTGTCCCAATCTCCCTGCTCTTCTCTCCTGCTACACTGGAACAATTCTTTATACTGTCTCCCCCTCTCCCTGCTCTTCTATCCTGCTACACGGGACACTTCTCTGTACTGTCTATCCCCCTCTCCCTGCTCTTCTATCCTGATACACGGGACACTTCCCTGTACTGTCTCTCCTCCTCTCCCTGCTCTTCTATCCTGCTACACATGGACAATTCTCTGTACTGTCTCTCCCCCTGTCAGCGCTCTTCTATCCTGCTACACAGGACACTTCTCTGTACTGTCTCTCCCTGCTCTTCTATCCTGCTACACTTCTCTGTACTGTCCCTCCCTGCTTTTCTATCCTGCCACACAGGAACACTTCTCTGTACGGTCTCTCCTAATCTCCCTGCCCTTCTCTCCTGCTACATTGGAACAATTCTTTATATTGTCTCCCCCTCTCCCTGCTCTTCTATCCTGCAACACAGGGACACTTCTCTGTACTGTCTCCTCCCTGCTCTTCTATCCTGCTACACAGGCACACTTCTCTGTACTGTCTCTTCCCCACCCCACCCCCCGCCCCCGCTCTTCTATCCTGCTACACAGGACACTTCTCTGTACTGTCTCTCCCTGCTTTTCTATACTTCTCTGTACTGTCTCTCCCCCTCTCCCTGCTCTTCAATCCTGCTGCACAGGTACACTTCTCTGTACTGTCTCTCCCTGCTCTTCTATCCTGCTAAACAGGGACACTTCTATTTACGGTCTCTCCCCCTCTCCCTGCTCTTCTCTCCTGCTACAAAGGACATTTCTCTGTACTGTCTCTCCCCGCTTTTCTATACTTCTCTGTACTGTCTCTCCCCTTATCCCTGCTCTTCTATCCTGCTACACTTCTCTGTACTGTCTCTCCCTGCTCTTCTATCCTGCTAAACAGGGACACTTCTATTTACTGTCTCTCCTTCTCTCCCTGCTCTTCTATCCTGATACACGGGGACACTTCTATTTACTGTCTCTCCTTCTCTCCCTACTCTACTATCCTTGAATATGCGTATCCTACTACATGGAAAAAGGTGTGCAACCACACCAAAACTTTGCATTTATGGAATAAAGTTACACCCTTTTCAAAGTACTAGGGAGTGCTGCCTCTTACCTGGACCTATATTTGTGACCCTTTCTAAGGGATCTATGGCTGCTGCACCCAGCGTGACCTGTGCTGCTCTGACTTTCTTCCATTTTTTACTCTACTATCCTGCTACATGGGGACACTTCTCTGTACTGTCTCTCCCGCTCTCCCTGCTCTTCTATCCTGATACACGGGGACACTTCTCTGTACTGTCTCTCCACCTCTCCCTGCTCTTCTATCCTGATACACGGGGACACTTCTCTGTACTGTCTCCCCCTCTCCCTGCTCTTCCATCCTGCTACACTGGGACACTTCTCTGTACTGTCTCTCCCTGCTCTTCTATCCTCATACACGGGGACACATCTCTGTACTGTCTCTCCCCCTCTCCCTGCTCTTCTATCCTGCTACATGGAACACTTCTCTGTACTGTCTCTCCCTGCTCTTCTATCCTGCTACACAGGACACTTCTCTGTACTGTCTCTCCCCCTCTCCCTGCTCTTCTATCCTGCTACATGGAACACTTCTCTGTACTGTCTCTCCCCCTCTCCCTGCTCTTCTATCCTGCTAAACAGGGAAACTTCTCTTTACTGTCTGCAGCTCTATCTACTGTTCTCTCCTGCCCTGAGTGGCTGCTTTTGCAGATTGTTTGTAGATAGAAGGTCATGAACTGTGGTGTCGGTATTGTCTCTATACTCTGTGGTGCCTGTAGTGTCTGTATTATCTATTTACTCTGTAGTGTCTGCGGTGTATCTGCTGAGCTCTGCTGTTGGGGATGAGCTGCTCTGCACAGGAGCTCAGTGTTGTTACTCATTTTACATCACCCTCAGCCTGGAGCGTTTTGGTGCCTAAATGAACAAGTAGCTAATGATGAATGATTATTAGGCTGTGCGGCAAGTTTGGTGTTTACTCACAAAAGTGGCACAAAAACAGTGCGACAATATGTTAGGCTGCTGTGTATTGTATTCATATCTATCTGGTTCTTCTTTTAATCTAATTTGCTAAACAATGATTTTAGATTGGGTCAGGGGTGGTCCTGTTTCCGGAAGCCAGGCACCTAATATAACAAACACATCTCGGCATCTGTGACGTAGAGGCACCCCATGACTCTTACCTTTCTGCACTCCAAAGTTGTCTGCTGTGGTCCGGCTAATTGGTGCTGGTCCGCCACTGACATGTCAAATACCCGGCCTCTTCCTTGTGATGACTGTTGTGCCTCTAGAGACCTAGAGAAAGCGTTTATTGTGACTCCTGTAATCATCTGTTGTGACCTTTGCTTACGTTCCTTATCTCTGCCGCCTGTCTTGACCTTCCGCCTGACCACAACTCCGATTCTGGCTGTTGATTCTGTACATCGCTTTGGTCACCACCGTGGGCAAAGTCTTACCTGTATCCGTAGAAAGTCCAACCCGCTTTGTGGCGGGCTCTGGTAAATACTGGGTGCCACTTAGACTCGGCTCCCAGATGTCATTGCTCGCGGTAGTTCAGTTGGTCCACCAGCACCGACCCTGACATTAAGATCTGGCCATGGAATTCCGGTCCATGTTTGAGGAACCAGCGTGGGTATTTTCTGCTGAAACCTCCCGGCTAAATCTATGTCACGGATACTTGTCTGTTGGTGACGTCGCTGTTCAATTCCGCACTCTAGCTTCTGAGATTTTTGGAATAAGCAGCCTTGGTCGTCACCTTTAAAAACGGACTGGCTAGTCGTATTGTTAAGGTAAACCTAGCTGATAGATCAAATCCTGTCATTTCTACTTGTCTTATTTTCCTGAAAAGTACTGTAATAGAAACAATGAACTCAAGATGGCCGAGACAAACATTTTGAGGCTAAAGAATTTCAGAAATCCACTATGACGACGTCAATGTGCGACAGCAGGGAAACTCTCCAATCAAGATCTTGGAGCCTGATTTGTTATGCTTTCTATGCTCCTCCCTGTCTACTTCTTTTTCCTATTTTTCTATATAGAGTGATAGAACAAATAAAGCTTGGGCAGTGCTGATTTTTTCCCTAGGCAACAGCATTAGCAAATCTTACCCTATCAGTATCAAAGACACCCTGTCTGCACGGGACCTGCCGTCTTCTCCGACTGACCTCATCTCCCTGGCCACATCCAGTTCTCAGAGCGTCTGGAGGAGCAGCATCTTGAACAAGCACATATCAGGACCCGTTGACTGCTCCGCTTGGCTCCAGTCTTCCAAAGTCCACCACAGCCGCCCTCCTTGTCTGCTGCAGAGGAGGCCATGCAGGTGGATAAAGCTTGTCTGAAAACCGAAGAATGCACCAGGCGACGAATGTGTCTCTACTATGCCATCCCGAACTATCGTGGTCTCAACAAAATTATGGTGATGAACCGCTACCCACTACCTCTGATTACGGAACTCTTTGACCGGTTACGTGGAGCCAAGGGCTTGTTGTTGCCGCTCCTGTGGATCTAAGGCAAATTCCTCATGGCAAGACCTATGTCTGACCTGCCCTTCGGAGGAAGATATTATCTTGGGGACATTGCTCTTGTGTGGCTGAGCACCCTGGGGTGCAGAGATCTGTTGCTCTCATCTCTCGTTTCTACTAGTGGCCAGGTCAGGTCAATGATGTATGAGACTTTGTGAGTTCCTGTGCCAGAAATAAGTCTTCACGTCTCAAGCCAGCAGGTCTGCTCCTGCCACTGCCCATACCCAGCTTCCGAAATGGACTCACGTGGCATATAAACTTTATTACGGGTCTTCCACTTTGTTCCGGTAACAACGTTATCTGGGTGGTCACAGACCGCTTCTCTAAAATGTCCCACTTCATTCCTCTGCCTATTCTGCCGTCAGCTCCTTGTCTTGCCATCTTGTTCTTGCTCCACATCTTTCGGCTTTATGGACTTCCTCAGCACTTTGTCTCGGACAGATGGGTCCAGTTTGTTTCCACGTTCTGGAGTTCCTTGTGCACTCAACTTCAAGTAAAGCTGGACTTTTCCTCTGGCACAGTCAAACATGAAATTGGAGACAGCCAATCAGACTCTGGGCTGTTATCTACTACACTTTGTTTCTGCTCAACAGGACGACTGGTCCACTTGGGCGGAATTCTCCTATAATTCCCTGGACTCTGTATCTGCCGGTGCCCTTCCCTCCTTTATTTTCTATGGACGACATCCACGCCCACCTCTTCTGCTTTCCGTGACATCTGATGTTCCTGTCGTGGAGGATTTGGTGCAAGACCTCAAGTCCATCTGGAAGAAAAGACCCCAAAAAAAAGAAATGCAGATATCCTCCAGTCTTCTAACCAGGTGATAAAGTGTGGCTGTCCTCCAAATATTTCTGACTGAAGATTCCCAACTACAAATTCATTCCTCGTTTCCTGGGTCCATTCGAGGTGCTGAAGCACATTAACCATGTGACTTACAAGCTTTGTCTTGCTCCCACCATGCGCATCCGGAACTCCTTTCACGTCTTGCTTCGGCAAGTAGCTCCATCTTCTCCTGAGGCTGATTCCACTAATGTTTCTGAAGTTTAGGAGATCCTGGACATGAAGACTGTGAGAGGGAGATGCTTTTTTTTCGGCTGGAAAGGATTCGGGCCAGAGGAGAAACCTTGTGAGTCTGAAAACAACATTCTGGACCGCCATGTCCTTCAAAAGGTTCCTTCAGACCAAGAATAGGGGAGGCCAAAAGTAGGGGTGTACTGTCACGGGTGCAGTGTCGCCCCATGTAGCGGCACCCCACAACTCAACTATCCACGTTCCAGTGGCGTTTCCTGCTGTCTGGAATGACCGGAAACACCTTTGTGTTTAAATTAGGCAAAAACACATGCACATTTTTGTGCACAAATTAAACAGATTTTCAAAGCTAAATATCCCCCACTGTGCTCCCTACATATCATATATACCCCATGTACCACTCATGCCTCAACTGACCACACTTTGTCCCCCACATACCGTATATACGCGAGTATAAGCCAACCCGAGTATAAGCCGAGGTACCTAATTGTAACATAAAAAACTGGGAAAGCCTATTGTCTCGAGTATAAGCCGAGGGTGTGAAATGCATTGGTCAAAGTGTATAGCCTGCCAGCCCTCTGTAGTATATAGCCTGCCATCCCTCTGTAGTATATAGCCTGCCAGCACCCTGTAGTATATAGCCTGCCAGCCCCCTGTAGTATATAGCCTGCCAGCCCTCTGTAGTATATAGCCTGCCAGCCCTCTGTAGTATATAGCCTGCCAGCCCTCTGTAGTATATGGCCTGCCAGCCCTCTGTAGTATATAGCCTGCCAGCCCCCTGTAGTATATAGCCTGCCATCCCCCTGTAGTATATAACCTGCCAGCCCCCCTTAGTATATAGCCTGCCAGTCCCTGTAGTATATAGCCTTCCAGCCCTCTGTAGTATATAGCCTGTCAGCACCCTGTAGTATATAGCCTGCCAGCCCTCTGTAGTATATAGCCTGCCAGCCCCCTGTAGTATATAGCCTGCCAGCCCCCTGTAGTATATAGCCTGCCAGCCCTCTGTAGTATATAGCCTGCCAGCCCTCTGTAGTATATGGCCTGCCAGCCCTCTGTAGTATATGGCCTGCCAGCCCTCTGTAGTATATAGCCTGCCAGCCCTCTGTAGTATATAGCCTGCCAGCCCTCTGTAGTATATAGCCTTCCAGCCCCCTGTAGTATATAGCCTGCCAGCCCCCATTGTATATAACCTGCCAGCCCCTGTAGTATATAGCCAGCCCCCTATAGTGTATATATATATTTGGAATGCCCCCCATAAATAATTTATTTGCCACAGACCCCCCTTAGTAATTTCACCCTCTTCTCCATCCTAGTGGCCGTAGGTAATACTCATCTCCGGTCTTCTTCTATTCTTTTTCCTACACAGCTTCAAATGGAAGATGCTGTCACTGCCCTGCTGCACCTCAAAGAGGCCGCACGGCAAGGGCATGAACTATACCCTACTGCCAGTACTGAGCGTATAATAACTTGCATGTGCGTGTACAGGACGTGTTTGCAAGTCATTACACACTGAACTTAGGGCCGCATTATCACTAGCCACATTGGAGCTTCAATCAGGGGGCCCCTCATAACAATCCAGATCATGGGGCCCAGTGCTAGTGCTCCAATATTGTCAATGATAATCTGGCTCTGATGGGGTGTATATAGGGTATGGGTCTATAGAGGGTCATTCTATTTGGGATATGAGTGAGATGTAACTGGAGTGTGGAGTAGAGCGTCCCTACGGCTGAATATTTTCCTGATTGTTCATTATGTTTAGGAACTTGTGTGCATTATGGAGGATGAGAGCAACGAACTGAACCTGATCCCCAGCACAGCCGCCCAGGATGGGGTCACGCCGGCCCCCCGGAATAAGAAGAAAGCAGCGTCCTGCTGTGATTCCCTAAAGGTAACCCATGTGACCCTCAGAGGGATGAGACTTTACCCCAGGAGGTTTGCTGAGGATGAGAGGGGTGGGAAGGGTCAAATCTTCAAAGCAACAAGTGACTATTTAGCCCTCACCAATTTAATCCTACAACCCTCTCAAGAACCCCTCACCAATCCAATTCTACACTCCTTCCTCAAAACCCCTCACCAATCCAATCCTAGACCCCTCTCCCAAGTACCCCCCACCAATCTAATCCTACACCCTGTCTTCAGGAACCCTCACTAGTCCAATTCTACACCCCTCACTCAGGAACCTCCCACCCAATCCTACTCCCCTCCTGAAGACCCCGCCTAGCACTGATTCACTGGTATAAGATGTCACTGATCCCAATAATCATCCTCTTCCTCCTCATCCACAGATCTTCTTCTTCGCTCTCTGCTTCTCCCACCCAATCCTACTCCCATCCTGAAGACCCCACCTAGCACTGATTCACTGGTATAAGATGTCACTGATCCCAATAATCATCCTCTTCCTCCTCATCCACAGATCTTCTTCTTCGCTCTCTGCTTCTCTTACATCGCCAAGGCATTCTCAGGGAGTTACATGAAGAGCTCCATCACGCAGATTGAGCGCCGCTTTGACCTTTCCTCTTCTACGGTTGGGTTTGTGGACGCAAGCTTTGAATATGGTGAATATGACTTCCCCTCATTTTCGTTTTTTTTTTTTAAATAATAAATTTAACCCTTTTCACTGCACACAGGAAACCTTATGGTCATCGTCTTTGTCAGTTACTTTGGGGCGAAGTTTCACAGACCGCGGATTATCGCCGCCGGCTGCTTTGTGATGGCGTTAGGCAGTTTCCTTTTGGCCATGCCGCACTTCTTCATGGGGCCGTATGTACTGCACACTACGTAATATCCTGACCACGTCCCCAGTGTGGTCCTCACCCCATGATTGTCTATTCACAGTTATAAATACGAAACAGTGAGGTCACATGTAGCTCTGCACAACAATCTAACAGGCTCCGCAGACAGCATCTCTCCATGTCTGGCCAACAGGACACTGACCGAGGACATCAGACCGGGTAAGAAAATGGAGCAAGGGAAAACTAACATCACCAGCAGATGATGTAGTGAATAGCGACAGCTACATGAGACTGTTGTGTTTTTAGCAGAGTGCGTAAAGGAGACAAGCTCACACATGTGGGTTTACGTCATGGTCGGGAATATGCTACGAGGAATCGGAGAGACGCCCATCACTCCTCTGGGATTCTCCTACATCGATGACTTTTCTGACCCAGGAAATACTCCCATCTACATAGGTAATGATGATGTCATAGGTCAGTAGATGTCAGGAGTGGGAAGAGCCCAGGGTTGGACATTCCTACTTCTCATTCTTGGGACCACCCCCAAGGAGCTGGTGTTATGTAGGAAGGTTCTTATGAGGCGGTTGTTGGTTTTTTTGCTGCTCTTCATCCCCTTATAATTAGGGTTAACCCCTCTGTTCTCTTCTCCCCAGCTTGTCTGCACACTGTGGCGATGTTTGGACCAATAATTGGCTTTATGCTCAGTTCATATTTTGCAAAACTTTATGTGGATATTGGATCTGTGAATCTGGGTAAGTAAATAAATGTCACAAGGCGAGGATGTCATATACAATCATCAGGGGAGGGAGAGGCTTCTGGACATCCCACTGCCTTACCCATCATTCTCCAGTCCCATGACCTCCATGTCTCTCTCCTGTAGACACTGTGACTATTACACCACAAGACACCCGTTGGGTGGGCGCCTGGTGGCTCGGATTTTTGGTGTCTGGAGCCCTTGCATTGGTTTCGGGGATCCCATTCTGCTTTCTGCCTAAGAGTATTAAGAGGAAGGAGACTCAGCCGTCCCATGAGGAACAGAAGCTGGAGACATCACAGGAGAAGCACCACAACAAAGCTTTAGTGAAAGGTGAGATTATCTTGTAAATCCATTAATTAATATAACAATCAAAATAATAAAAATATTATATAATATCAGGGCTCGGAGTCAGTGAGCCCCCTGGCTCATTGCGGACGATGACCATGGCCAACACCTGTCGACCGGAATCTAAGTGGCACCTTGTGCGCTGGCCCTTTAACGATTCGAGAGCTGTTGCGCGTGCACTCAGGAGCTCAGACGCATGTGCCGACTGGACGAGGAAGCAGGAGCGTGGAGAGGTAAGAGCGGTCACGCCACCATTGAGAGGGGCACGGGTGTGCCTGCGATCCGAGACATGGATCACAGGACACCCGTGACTGTACCCCCCTTCCCCTTTGGCCTCCCCCTCTCCTTGGTCCCAAGAAATCTCTGGAGGAGACTATGGTCCAGAATATTCTCCTCTGGCTCCCAGGATCTCTCTTCAGGCCCAAACCCCTTCCAGTTGACATAGGAAGAACCGCTTACCTCTCACGTTCTTCATGTTCATTACCTCTTTAACCTCGTTGAAATCTGTCAAGTCAACCTCTGGAGCAGGAGGAGGAGATTGCTGAGAGAAGTTGTTCAAGATTACAGGCTTTAGGAGGGAGTCATGGAAGGTGTTCGGGATGCGAACATCGTAGGAGGAAGGCGGAGCCTGCACACTACCAGATTAATGCATTTGATGACTTTAAAAGGACCAAGGGACATCTTTGAAAACCGGTCAGTCATTACCCAGATGACGGTATTGCCAGAAGAAGCGGGCAGATCTGTGACAAACTCCATAGCCACGCGAGACCACGGGCGACAGGGTATCGGTAACGAAAGCAACAGGCCAGCCGGTTTCAGGCAGGAAGGCTTATTATGGGCACAGGAGGTGCAGGATCCCACAAAATCCCAAACATCTTTGACCAGGTCAGGCCACCAGTAAAAGCGGGAGATCAGGGCCACATAGCGTTACACTCCTGGGTGCCTAGCCAGACTCGAAGAATGTCCCCAAGACAGGATCTTCTTCCAGAGTGTAGGTCAGACATGCGTCTTGGCAGGAGGAAGCTGCCAGAGATCCACTGGAGCGGCAACTACCAGTTGTTCAGGAGAGATAATATGTTGAGGGACCGGCTCTTCTCCAATGGGACGGGAAAGAGCATCAGCCTTGATATTCTTCTCCGCGGGATGGAAATGGATCAAAAGATTAAAGTGACCAACGGGCTTACCTGGGATTAAGGCTCTGGGCCGTCTGGAAATACAGGAGGTTCTTATGGTCTGTATATACACAAACCAGATGACGGGCTCCTTCCTGTAGCCTGGAGAGAACTGGAGCCGAGGCAAACGTGGACTACAACCTTGAGAAGGTATCTTCAGCCGCCGAGGGCCCTTTTTGGTGAGCGCCACGATGGGGGACAGCAGAGTGGAAACATGCAAGATAAACTGCCGATAATAGTTCGTAAAACCCAGGAACCTCCGTATGGCTCATAGACCTTCTGGCGTGGCCACTGTAGAACTGCAGAATCCATCTGAAGACCTCTGTCAGAGATTATATAGCCAAGAAAAGGAAGGCTCTGCTGGTGAAACTGACATTTCTCCAACTTGGCGTAGAGGCGATTAGCTCGGAGGCGACCAAGAACTTGCCGTACGTGGGACTGATGGGTCTCGGGGTCTGGGGAGAACACTAAGATATCATCAAGGTAGATCACAACGCATGTATACAGCAGATTCATGAAGATGTCCTTCGCAAATTCCTGGAATACAGCAGGAGCATTACACAGTCCAAATGGCATCTCAAGGTAGTCGAAATGTCCCTCAAGAGTGTTAAACGCTGTCTTCCACTCATCACCCTTGTGGATTCAGATGATATTGTAAGCCGCACGAAGATCCAACTTAGAGAACATCATCTTGGAAACACGCAGATGGTCAAAGAGCTCTTTGATCAACGGCAGGGGGTAGCAGTTCTTAACCATGACCTTGTTAAGCCCGCGATAGTCTATGCAAGAGCAGAGGCATCCATTATTCTTGGTAACGAAAAAAAGCCTGCACCAGGAGAGGAGGATTTGCATATGAAGCCTCTCTGAAAATTCTCTTTAATATATTCAGACATAGCAGCAGTCTCTGAAACTGAAAGAGAATGTACACAACCTTTAGGGGGAGAGGCACCTGGAAGGAGATCCACAGGACAATCATAGGGACGGTGTGGTGGCAAAGTCTGTGCTTGTTTTTTGGAAAACACATCAGCAAAGTCCTGGTAACACGTAGGTAGGCCCTCCAAGGTTTTGGGAGACACGGAGGAAGCCTGAACAGGTAGAGGTGCCACGATACAGTGGGACAGACATTCTGCTCCCCAACAAAGGATCTCCCCTGTCGTCCTGTTAAGGACTGGTGTGTGAAGTTGCAGCCACGGAAGACCCAGCAGAAGAGACGAGGTGGAGCGTGGCAGCATGTAGGATAGTCTTTCTTTATGAAGCGCTCCAATTTGCAGAGTTACAGGCTCAGTGCAGTATCAAACCGGATCGGACAGGATTTGTCCACTGACTGAGGAAATAACGAGAGGCTTCTTGAGAGGAACCACCGGAATGTGATGCTGGGAGACCAGGGAGGCATCCCTGCAGAACCAGAGTCCAAGAAAGCTGAAACTTGAAACAGAGGCCGGGAGCTGGAACGGAGGAGCACGGGAATAGCTTGGTCCACACCTAGGGACGCTTCTCCCAAGAACCCTAGGTGCTGGCGTTTCCCGGACGCTGTGGACCGGACAAGCCCCAATGAAATGTCTAGGAGTGCCACAATACAGGCAAAGATTCTCCTGACATCACCTGGAGCGTTGCTGGGAGGAGAGTCTGGCTCTGTCCGCCTGCATGGGCTCCTCTGCAGATGATACGGCCGGAGGCTGTGGCAGCCTTTGGAAAACAGGAGCCAGGCGAGGTAGACGTTCCACATCCTTAATTGGGAATTCTGAAAGCGTAGAAGCTTTCTCCCTCTGGATTCTCCTGACCTCATCAGCCAACTCATCATTCCTTAGGGCCTGGGCTACAAAATTAGGTTCCAGGGGGCAGTGACCTGCAACTTTCCCAACTCCCTATCTCTATGTGGGCCTCTGTCAGGATGGTGTCCCTTTCTTATCTTTCTTCCCAGGCCCCTCAGTTCCTCCTCCCCTGCAGATTAAGCCTCATGGCTTTCACTTGCCGGAGCTAGGACCGCATTAGTGAAAATACAAGGACAACGGCCGAACGGATGACCTAAGTCACCACACCCATGACACCGAAGCTGTGTACAGGATGCAGCGAGATGGCCGACACCGCACCTGTAACACAGCTTCAGGAAGGCTGATGAAGGGATGTGGACAACTAAGTTAGTAAACCTTTAACTTCATCATAAAGGTCCAGGCCCAGATGCCGAACTCATCATGATTCTGCAGCAAAATATTGCGCCCAGGGCCAGAAGATAAGGAGGATGCTAAATCCCCCTCCAACAGCAACACTGGCATAACTTCTGGCAGGAGCTGCCACTGCTGGGGGAACAACAGGGCCAGATCTCACAGCAGTTCCCCCACCCAACGCCAACCCCTCACTAACAGCAACACATCCCATCACAGCATAACCTCCTGCCAAAGCATCCACACTAGTCACAGCGATACATCACACCAGCATCTCCACTAACAGGCCCTCACCAAATCACAAAAACCCCCCAATAACATCAGTCCCCCCCCCCCCCAGTCATATCAGCCCTTCCTACAGAAACACCAGCACACACAGCACCATTCACACTTGCTATACCAACAATAAGCAACGACGGCAGGACAGCCTCAGCTTCTTTGGGCATAGCTGCTGAGGTCACCTCCACATGACCAGGGGGTACTCCTGGCCTGCAAGTGCTGGCTAGAGGAGACCTCAGCAACAGATCTATTGCTCTCCATTTCTTAGCCTAACACTGAGAACCAGAACCTCTGCTGGCACCAGGCTGGTCCCCTTCTGTAGCAAGCCACAGTGTTGGGGCTAGATGGGGCTATCCCATGGGGTGACACTCTCTGTGTGGCTTTTCAGACAATGTTGGAGCAGAGATGGGTCCACAGCAGAACATGGGCTGGGTTGGGTAATAGAGAACGCACAGTGAGCCGACGTCGTGGCCAACTCAGGGGTCACAGGGAGGAGGTTGAAAGTTCTCGAGCAGCCGGATCTGCGCCATGAGCGCCCCTCCCTGACTGCCGGTGTCACTGCCCTCCCCCAAGCGAGGTGTTACCGCTGACTTTCTTGTAGGGGGCCCACTGCACGAGGCCCGCTGATCTGGTAAATCCCGCCAGCCAGGTACAGGAAGCAGGAGCCTGGGACTTGCCGCTCTGGCTCATACCTGAAAATTCCTTCCCTCCCTGGGAGAGGCGAGAGCAGGCCTCAGGTGGAGATGGATCTTTCTTGGAGCACAGAGCATCAGAAGACACAGCCGGTCATTATCTCATCACAGGAGGAGCAACCCAATGCAAGGTGATCCCGTAGAACCCACATGTCTTTGTCTCTACTGATACACGGTAGCAAAACCTTAGGATTTCTTATACTTTCTAAACATACAGGGGGCAAGAGGAGATGGGTGAGAAATAACGAGAATATCGTACGAAGGGGGCGTGGCTATCCTGATGACTCTCCCCTCCTCCGCAGGCTTCTTCCTCGCCCTGAAGTCTCTGGCCTGTAATCGCCTCTACGTCATATTGATGATCATCACTATTCTACAAATGAACGGCTTCCTGGGATTCATAACTTTCAAACCCAAGTACATCGAGCAGCAGTACGGCCAGACCGTCGCCAGGTCCAACTTCCTCACCGGTGAGTGGTCAATGGAGGTCACATGACCCCTTAGGATTGGCTAATAATAGTAATCTTAAAAACAAATCTTTATATGTACAGTATATAGCGCCATCATATTCATGGGGGGCAGGGGTGATCTTACAGGGTCGACCTATAGCAAGACCCCCCCCCCCCCCCCAGTCATATAGTTCTATTCTTACTGCAAATAATCAACATAATCCTGGCTGAACCAAACTTGTAGATCCCCGCCATAGACACGTGCCCGTTCTCTGGTTATCACCCTCGATCTTCTGGCACTTTAATACCGCAGCCTTTTTTGTATTGCCATGAGGTTTGTATTTCTCCATGTGAAGATGTATAAGGCTCGTTACATGCGGGTCGGTGGTCTCCCTACTGGTGCCGATGATTATTCCTTATCAGGCCATCCCTAGGACTGATAATAACCCATGGATATCCTAGATCAAGCCCGTGAACTAATTCAACCTCAGAGCAGACCACTAAAGTGTTTCAGATCCAAGACCGAACCCTAAATATATATACAGTCCGGTCCGGTCTTTGTAGGAGACGTTTCGCCCTCATTTAAGGTTTGGTGCTGGGTCTGAGGCTTTTTGCAGCTGACGGCCTCAGTCCAGGATCAGTTCCCTGAATTAGAGTTAAACATCAGGATTACTATAAAGTTTAAGGAGAGGACGACCCCTTTAAGCACTAATGTTTCTATGTGCAGGGGCCACCTCCATCCCGGCGGCAGCAGTGGGAGTATTTCTGGGGGGGCTCCTGATGAAGAGGTACAAGATGGGGCTGCTATCGGCCTCTAAGTTGGTCTTCATTTCCTCTATTGTGACGTTCATCATGAATCTGTCCGTCTTCATGTTGGGCTGTGAGAACGGTGATGTGGCGGGGATCACGGTGTCTTATAACGGGTGAGTCCCGGGGTTATTATATACATGGGGGGCAGATAATGAGGGGTCGCAGAGCTGTAATATTCTATCATAGGAGCAAATTGGAGACCTGGGGAAAGCAGCAGCTCCTCTCCTCCTGTAACGCTGACTGCAGCTGCTCCTCCCAGCAGTGGGATCCCGTGTGCGGAGCCAATAACATCACCTACGTGTCCGCGTGTCTGGCCGGCTGCAAGTCCTCCAGCGGATCCGGAAAGCACATAGTGAGTGCGAGGGGGAGAACAGAAAAAAATAATCGGACACTTCTCTGTACTGACTCTCCCCTCTACCTGCTCTTCTATCCTGATACACAGGACTCTTCTCTGTACTGACTCTCCCCTCTACCTGCTCTTCTATCCTGATACACGGGGACACTTCTCTGTACTGTCTCCCCCTCTCCCTGCTCTTTTATCCTTCTACACAGGGACACTTCTCTGTACTGTATCTCCCCTCTCCCTGCTCTTCTATCCTGATACACAGGACACTTCTCTGTACTGACTCTCCCCTCTCCCTGCTCTTCTATCCTGCTACATGGGGACACTTCTCTGTACTGTCTCTCCCCTCTCCCTGCTCTTCTTTCCTGCTACACGGGACACTTCTCTGTACTGTCTCTCCCCCTTTCCCGGCTCTTCTATCCTGCTACACAGGACACTTCTCTGTACTGTCTCTCCACTCTCCCTGCTCGTCTCTCCTGCTACACAGGGACACTTCTCTGCACTGTCTCTCCCCCTGTCCCTACTCTTCTATCCTGCTACATGGGGACACTCCTCTGTACAGTTTCTCCCCCTCTTCCTGCTCTTCTATCCTGATACACAGTGACACTTCTCTGTACTGTCTCTCCCCCTCTCCCTGCTCTTCTATCCTGCTACACGGGACACTTCTCAGTACTGTCTCTCCCCCTGTCCCTACTCTTCTATCCTGCTACATGGACACTTCTCTGTACTGTCTCTCCCCCTCTCTCTGCTCTTTTATCCTGCTACATGGGGACACTTCTCTGTCCCGTCTCTCCCCCTCTCTCTGCTCTTTTATCCTGCTACACTGGGACACTTCTCTGTCCCGTCTCCTCCCTCTCCCTGCTCTTCTATCCTGCTACACGGACACTTCTCTGTACTGTCTCTCCCCCTCTCCCTGCTCTTCTATCCTGCTTCATGGGGACACTTCTCTGTACTGTCTCTCCCCCTCTCCCTGCTCTTCTATCCTGCTACACGGGCCACTTCTCTGTACTGTCTCTCCCCCTCTCCCTGCTCTTCTATCCTGCTTCATGGGGACACTTCTCTGTACTGTCTCTCCCCCTCTCCCTGCTCTTCTATTCTGCTTCATTGGGACACTTCTCTGTACTGTCTCTACCCCTCTCCCTGCTCTTCTATCCTGCTACACGGGACACTTCTCTGTACTGTCTCTCCTCCTCTCCCTGCTCTTCTATCCTGCTTCATGGGACACTTCTCTGTACTGTCTCTCCCCCTCTCCCTGCTCTTCTATCCTGCTACACGGGACACTTCTCTGTACTGTCTCTCCCCCTCTCCCTGCTCTTCTATTCTGCTTCATTGGGACACTTCTCTGTACTGTCTCTACCCCTCTCCCTGCTCTTCTATCCTGCTACACGGGACACTTCTCTGTACTGTCTCTCCTCCTCTCCCTGCTCTTCTATCCTGCTTCATGGGACACTTCTCTGTACTGTCTCTCCCCCTCTCCCTGCTCTTCTATCCTGCTACACAGGACACTTCTCTGTACTGTCTCTCCACTCTCCCTGCTCGTCTCTCCTGCTACACAGGGACACTTCTCTGTACTGTCTCTCCCCCTGTCCCTACTCTTCTATCCTGCTACATGGGGACACTCCTCTGTACAGTTTCTCCCCCTCTTCCTGCTCTTCTATCCTGATACACAGTGACACTTCTCTGTACTGTCTCTCCCCCTCTCCCTGCTCTTCTATCCTGCTACACGGGACACTTCTCTGCACTGTTTCTCCCCCTCTCCCTGCTCTTCTATCCTGCTACATGGACACTTCTCTGTACTGTCTCTCCCCCTGTCCCTACTCTTCTATCCTGCTACATGGACACTTCTCTGTACTGTCTCTCCCCCTCTCTCTGCTCTTTTATCCTGCTACATGGGGACACTTCTCTGTCCCGTCTCTCCCCCTCTCTCTGCTCTTTTATCCTGCTACACTGGGACACTTCTCTGTCCCGTCTCCACCCTCTCCCTGCTCTTCTATCCTGCTACACGGACACTTCTCTGTACTGTCTCTCCCCCTCTCCCTGCTCTTCTATCCTGCTTCATGGGGACACTTCTCTGTACTGTCTCTCCCCCTCTCCCTGCTCTTCTATCCTGCTACACGGGCCACTTCTCTGTACTGTCTCTCCCCCTCTCCCTGCTCTTCTATCCTGCTTCATGGGGACACTTCTCTGTACTGTCTCTCCCCCTCTCCCTGCTCTTCTATTCTGCTTCATTGGGACACTTCTCTGTACTGTCTCTACCCCTCTCCCTGCTCTTCTATCCTGCTACACGGGACACTTCTCTGTACTGTCTCTCCTCCTCTCCCTGCTCTTCTATCCTGCTTCATGGGACACTTCTCTGTACTGTCTCTCCCCCTCTCCCTGCTCTTCTATCCTGCTACACGGGACACTTCTCTGTACTGTCTCTCCCCCTCTCCCTGCTCTTCTATCCTGCTTCATGGGGACACTTCTCTGTACTGTCTCTTCCCCTCTCCCTGCTCTTCATTCTTGCTACACTTCTCTGTACTGTATCTCTTTCTCTCCCTGCTCTTTCATCCTGCTACACAGCGACGCTTATGGTCTCTTCCATTCCCTAATCTACTATGCTGCTACACAGGACACTTCTCTGTACCGTCTCTTACCATCTCTGCTCTTCTATTCTGCTAATCCGGGAAACCTCTATATCTTGTGTCTACCCATATCCCTACTCTTCTATCCTGCTTCATGGAGACACTTCTCTGTACTGTCTCTTCCCCTCTCCCTGCTCTTCATTCTTGCTACATTTCTCTGTACTGTATCTCTTTCTCTCCCTGCTCTTCTCTCCTGCTACACGGACACTTCTCTGTACTGTCTCCCCCTCTCCCTACTCTTCTATCCTGCTACACAGGACACTTCTCTGTTCTATCTCTCCCCCTCCCCCTGCTCTTCTATCCTGCTACACAGGGACATTTCTCTGGACTGTCTCTCCCCCTCTCCCTACTCTTCTATCCTGCTACACAGGACACTTCTCTGTACTGTCTCTCCTCCTCTCCCTTCTCTTATAACCTGCTACACAGGGACACTTCTCTGTACTGTCTCTCCCCCTCCCCCTGCTCTTCTATCCTGCTACACAGGGACACTTCTCTGTACTGTCTCTCCTCCTCTCCCTGCTCTTATAACCTGCTACACATGACACTTCTCTGTACTGTCTCTCCCCTCCCCCTACTCTTCTATCCTGCTACACAGGACACTTCTCTGTACTGTCTCTCCCCCTCTCCCTGCTCTTCTATCCTGCTACACAGGGACATTTCTCTGCACTGTCTCTCCCCCTCTCCCTACTCTTCTATCCTGCTACACAGGACACTTCTCTGTACTGTCTCTCCTCCTCTCCCTTCTCTTATAACCTGCTACACAGGGACACTTCTCTGTACTGTCTCTCCCCCTCCCCCTGCTCTTCTATCCTGCTACACAGGGACACTTCTCTGTACTGTCTCTCCTCCTCTCCCTGCTCTTATAACCTGCTACACATGACACTTCTCTGTACTGTCTCTCCCCTCCCCCTACTCTTCTATCCTGCTACACATGACACTTCTCTGTACTGTCTCTCCCTCTCTCCCTGCTCTTCTATCCTGCTACACAGGGACACTTCTCTGTACTGTCTCTCCTCCTCTCCCTGCTCTTATAACCTGCTACACATGACACTTCTCTGTACTGTCTCTCCCCCTCTCTGCTCTTCTATACTGCTACACAGGACACTTCTCTGTACTGTCTCTCCACCTCTCCCTGCTCTTCTATCCTGCTACACAGGACACTTCTCTGTACTGTCTCTCCCTCTCCCTGCTCTTCTATCCTGCTACACATGACACTTCTCTGTACTGTCTCTCCCACTCTCTGCTCTTCTATACTGCTACACAGGACACTTCTCTGTACTGTCTCTCCCCCTCTCCCTGCTCCTCTATCCTGCTACACACTGTCTCTCTATAATCTTATATACTACTAACTTTATGTACTGTCTCCCCCACACACTTTTTCTATCCTGATCTGGTCTAAACAAAGACTGCATGAGGTGTAAACACTGTCTGAACTCTGCTGCTGTACTATACAGGGGATACACTGCTCTGCTGCTGTACTATACAGGGGATACACTGCTCTGCTGCTGTACTATACAGGGGATACACTGCTCTGCTGCTGTACTATACAGGGGATACACTGCTCTGCTGCTGTACTATACAGCGGATACACTGCTCTGCTGCTGTACTATACAGGGGATACACTGCTCTGCTGCTGTACTATACAGGGGATACACTGCTCTGCTGCTGTACTATACAGGGGATACACTGCTCTGCTGCTGTACTATACAGGGGATACACTGCTCTGCTGCTGTACTATACAGGGGATACACTGCTCTGCTGCTGTACTATACAGGGGATACACCGCTCTGCTGCTGTACTATACAGGGGATACACTGCTCTGCTGCTGTACTATACAGGGGATGCACCGCACTGCTGCTGTACTATACAGGGGATACACCGCTCTGCTGCTGTACTATACAGGGGATACACCGCTCTGCTGCTGTACTATACAGGGGATACACTGCTCTGCTGCTGTACTATACAGGGGATACACTGCTCTGCTGTACTATACAGGGGATACACCGCTCTGCTGCTGTACTATACAGGGGATACACCGCTCTGCTGCTGTACTATACAGGGGATACACCGCTCTGCTGCTGTACTATACAGGGGATACACCGCTCTGCTGCTGTACTATACAGGGGATACACCGCTCTGCTGCTGTACTATACAGGGGATACACCGCTCTGCTGCTGTACTATACAGGGGATACACTGCTCTGCTGCTGTACTATACAGGGGATACACTGCTCTGCTGCTGTACTATACAGGGGATACACTGCACTGCTGTACTATACAGGGGATACACTGCTCTGCTGCTGTACTATACAGGAGATACACTGCACTGCTGTACTATACAGGGGATACACTGCTCTGCTGCTGTACTATACAGGGGGATACACTGCTCTGCTGCTGTACTATACAGGGGATACACCGCTCTGCTGCTGTACTATACAGGGGATACACTGCTCTGCTGCTGTACTATACAGGGGATACACTGCTCTGCTGCTGTACTATACAGGGGATACACTGCTCTGCTGCTGTACTATACAGGGGATACACTGCACTGCTGTACTATACAGGGGATACACTGCTCTGCTGCTGTACTATACAGGGGGATACACTGCTCTGCTGCTGTACTATACAGGGTATACACTGCTCTGCTGCTGTACTATACAGGGTATACACTGCTCTGCTGCTGTACTATACAGGGGATACACTGCGCTGCTGCTGTACTATACAGGGGATACACTGCACTGCTGTACTATACAGGGGATACACTGCTCTGCTGCTGTACTATACAGGGGGATACACTGCTCTGCTGCTGTACTATACAGGGGATACACCGCTCTGCTGCTGTACTATACAGGGTATACACTGCTCTGCTGCTGTACTATACAGGGGATACACTGCGCTGCTGCTGTACTATACAGAGGATACACCGCTCTGCTGCTGTACTATACAGGGGATACACTGCTCTGCTGCTGTACTATACAGGGGATACACCGCTCTGCTGCTGTACTATACAGGGTATACACTGCTCTGCTGCTGTACTATACAGAGGATACACCGCTCTGCTGCTGTACTATACAGGGGATACACCGCTCTGCTGCTGTACTATACAGGGGATACACCGCTCTGCTGCTGTACTATACAGGGGATACACCGCTCTGCTGCTGTACTATACAGGGGACACACCGCTCTGCTGCTGTACTATACAGGGGATACACTGCTCTGCTGCTGTACTATACAGGGGATACACTGCTCTGCTGCTGTACTATACAGGGGATACACTGCTCTGCTGCTGTACTATACAGGGGATACACCGCTCTGCTGCTGTACTATACAGGAGATACACCGCTCTGCTGCTGTACTATACAGGGGATACACCGCTCTGCTGCTGTACTATACAGGGGATACACCGCTCTGCTGCTGTACTATACAGGGGATACACCGCTCTGCTGCTGTACTATACAGGAGATACACCGCTCTGCTGCTGTACTATACAGGGGATACACCGCTCTGCTGCTGTACTATACAGGGGATACACCGCTCTGCTGCTGTACTATACAGGGGATACACCGCTCTGCTGCTGTACTATACAGGGGGATACACTGCTCTGCTGCTGTACTATACAGGGGATACACCGCTCTGCTGCTGTACTATACAGGGGATACACCGCTCTGCTGCTGTACTATACAGGGGGATACACTGCTCTGCTGCTGTACTATACAGGGGATGCACCGCTCTGCTGCTGTACTATACAGGGGATACACCGCTCTGCTGCTGTACTATACAGAGGATACACTGCTCTGCTGCTGTACTATACAGGGGATACACTGCTCTGCTGCTGTACTATACAGGGGATACACTGCTCTGCTGCTGTACTATACAGGGGATACACTGCTCTGCTGCTGTACTATACAGGGGACACACCGCTCTGCTGCTGTACTATACAGGGGATACACTGCTCTGCTGCTGTACTATACAGGGGACACACCGCTCTGCTGCTGTACTATACAGGGGATACACTGCTCTGCTGCTGTACTATACAGGGGATACACTGCTCTGCTACTGTACTATACAGGGGATACACTGCTCTGCTGCTGTACTATACAGGGGATGCACTGCTCTGCTGCTGTACTATACAGGGGATACACTGCCCTGCTGCTGTACTATACAGAGGATACACTGCTCTGCTGCTGTACTATACAGGCGATACACTGTTCTGCTGCTGTACTATACAGCGGATACACTGCTCTGCTGCTGTACTATACAGGGGATACACTGCTCTGCTGCTGTACTATACAGGGGATACACCGCTCTGCTGCTGTACTATACAGGGGATACACCGCTCTGCTGCTGTACTATACAGGGGATACACTGCTCTGCTGCTGTACTATACAGGGGATGCACCGCACTGCTGCTGTACTATACAGGGGATACACCGCTCTGCTGCTGTACTATACAGGGGATACACCGCTCTGCTGCTGTACTATACAGGGGATACACTGCTCTGCTGCTGTACTATACAGGGGATACACTGCTCTGCTGTACTATACAGGGGATACACCGCTCTGCTGCTGTACTATACAGGGGATACACCGCTCTGCTGCTGTACTATACAGGGGATACACCGCTCTGCTGCTGTACTATACAGGGGATACACCGCTCTGCTGCTGTACTATACAGGGGATACACCGCTCTGCTGCTGTACTATACAGGGGATACACCGCTCTGCTGCTGTACTATACAGGGGATACACTGCTCTGCTGCTGTACTATACAGGGGATACACTGCTCTGCTGCTGTACTATACAGGGGATACACTGCACTGCTGTACTATACAGGGGATACACTGCTCTGCTGCTGTACTATACAGGAGATACACTGCACTGCTGTACTATACAGGGGATACACTGCTCTGCTGCTGTACTATACAGGGGGATACACTGCTCTGCTGCTGTACTATACAGGGGATACACCGCTCTGCTGCTGTACTATACAGGGGATACACTGCTCTGCTGCTGTACTATACAGGGGATACACTGCTCTGCTGCTGTACTACACAGGGAATATACTGCTCTGCTGCTGTAATATACAGGGGATACACTGCTCTGCTGCTGTACTATACAGGGGATACACTGCTCTGCTGCTGTACTATACAGGGGGATACACCGCTCTGCTGCTGTACTATACAGGGGATACACTGCTCTGCTGCTGTACTATACAGGGGATACACTGCTCTGCTGCTGTACTATACAGGGGATACACTGCTCTGCTGCTGTACTATACAGGGGATACACTGCACTGCTGTACTATACAGGGGATACACTGCTCTGCTGCTGTACTATACAGGGGGATACACTGCTCTGCTGCTGTACTATACAGGGTATACACTGCTCTGCTGCTGTACTATACAGGGTATACACTGCTCTGCTGCTGTACTATACAGGGGATACACTGCGCTGCTGCTGTACTATACAGGGGATACACTGCACTGCTGTACTATACAGGGGATACACTGCTCTGCTGCTGTACTATACAGGGGGATACACTGCTCTGCTGCTGTACTATACAGGGGATACACCGCTCTGCTGCTGTACTATACAGGGTATACACTGCTCTGCTGCTGTACTATACAGGGGATACACTGCGCTGCTGCTGTACTATACAGAGGATACACCGCTCTGCTGCTGTACTATACAGGGGATACACTGCTCTGCTGCTGTACTATACAGGGGATACACCGCTCTGCTGCTGTACTATACAGGGTATACACTGCTCTGCTGCTGTACTATACAGAGGATACACCGCTCTGCTGCTGTACTATACAGGGGATACACTGCTCTGCTGCTGTACTATACAGGGGATACACCGCTCTGCTGCTGTACTATACAGGGGATACACCGCTCTGCTGCTGTACTATACAGGGGACACACCGCTCTGCTGCTGTACTATACAGGGGATACACTGCTCTGCTGCTGTACTATACAGGGGATACACTGCTCTGCTGCTGTACTATACAGGGGATACACTGCTCTGCTGCTGTACTATACAGGGGATACACTGCTCTGCTGCTGTACTATACAGGAGATACACCGCTCTGCTGCTGTACTATACAGGGGATACACCGCTCTGCTGCTGTACTATACAGGGGATACACCGCTCTGCTGCTGTACTATACAGGGGATACACCGCTCTGCTGCTGTACTATACAGGAGATACACCGCTCTGCTGCTGTACTATACAGGGGATACACCGCTCTGCTGCTGTACTATACAGGGGATACACCGCTCTGCTGCTGTACTATACAGGAGATACACCGCTCTGCTGCTGTACTATACAGGGGATACACCGCTCTGCTGCTGTACTATACAGGGGATACACCGCTCTGCTGCTGTACTATACAGGGGATACACCGCTCTGCTGCTGTACTATACAGGGGGATACACTGCTCTGCTGCTGTACTATACAGGGGATGCACCGCTCTGCTGCTGTACTATACAGGGGATACACCGCTCTGCTGCTGTACTATACAGAGGATACACTGCTCTGCTGCTGTACTATACAGGGGATACACTGCTCTGCTGCTGTACTATACAGGGGATACACTGCTCTGCTGCTGTACTATACAGGGGATACACTGCTCTGCTGCTGTACTATACAGGGGACACACCGCTCTGCTGCTGTACTATACAGGGGATACACTGCTCTGCTGCTGTACTATACAGGGGACACACCGCTCTGCTGCTGTACTATACAGGGGATACACTGCTCTGCTGCTGTACTATACAGGGGATACACTGCTCTGCTACTGTACTATACAGGGGATACACTGCTCTGCTGCTGTACTATACAGGGGATGCACTGCTCTGCTGCTGTACTATACAGGGGATACACTGCCCTGCTGCTGTACTATACAGAGGATACACTGCTCTGCTGCTGTACTATACAGGCGATACACTGTTCTGCTGCTGTACTATACAGCGGATACACTGCTCTGCTGCTGTACTATACAGGGGATACACTGCTCTGCTGCTGTACTATACAGGGGATACACCGCTCTGCTGCTGTACTATACAGGGGATACACCGCTCTGCTGCTGTACTATACAGGGGATACACTGCTCTGCTGCTGTACTATACAGGGGATACACTGCTCTGCTGCTGTACTATACAGGGGACACACCGCTCTGCTGCTGTACTATACAGGGGATACACCGCTCTGCTGCTGTACTATACAGAGGATACACCGCTCTGCTGCTGTACTATACAGGGGATACACTGCTCTGCTGCTGTACTATACAGGGGATACACTGCTCTGCTGCTGTACTATACAGGGGATACACTGCTCTGCTGCTGTACTATACAGGGGATACACTGCTCTGCTGCTGTACTATACAGGGGATACACTGCTCTGCTGCTGTACTATACAGGGGATACACCGCTCTGCTGCTGTACTATACAGGGGATACACTGCTCTGCTGCTGTACTATACAGAGGATACACCGCTCTGCTGCTGTACTATACAGGGGATACACTGCTCTGCTGCTGTACTATACAGGGAATACACTGCTCTGCTGCTGTACTATACAGGGGATACACTGCTCTGCTGCTGTACTATACAGGAGATACACCGCTCTGCTGCTGTACTATACAGGGGATACACTGCTCTGCTGCTGTACTATACAGGGGATACACTGCTCTGCTGCTGTACTATACAGGGAATACACTGCTCTGCTGCTGTACTATACAGGGGATACACTGCTCTGCTGCTGTACTATACAGGGGATACACTGCTCTGCTGCTGTACTATACAGGGGATACACTGCACTGCTGCTGTACTATACAGGGGATACACTGCACTGCTGCTGTACTATACAGGGGATACACCGCTCTGCTGCTGTACTATACAGGGGATACACTGCTCTGCTGCTGTACTATACAGGGGAATACACTGCTCTGCTGCTGTACTATACAGGGGATACACTGCTCTGCTGCTGTACTATACAGGGGATGTACATTATAATCAGTGATGTCTCTGGGTTATTACAGGTTTATCAGAGCTGCTCCTGCATTGAGTCCATGGGTTTCCCCTCAGTAAATTCCTCTGTGGTCCTCGGCTCGTGTCCTCGTGGCGACGGCTGTGACACAATGTTTATTAGTTACATTGTTGTGCAAGGATTGATACTTTTAACATATTCCAGTGGCATTACTCCGGCCTATGTCATTCTCCTGTGGTGAGTCCTCGCAGATCTCAGATACTGGGGAGCAGCACTATCTGTATATACAGGGAGATACTGGGGGGCAGCACTATCTGTATATACAGGGAGATACTAGGAGGCAGTACTATCTGTATATACAGGGAGATACTGGGGAGCAGCACTATCTGTATATACAGGGAGATACTAGGAGGCAGTACTATCTGTATATACAGGGAGATACTAGGAGGCAGTACTATCTGTATATACAGGGAGATACTGGGGAGCAGCACTATCTGTATATACAGGGAGATACTGGGGAGCAGCACTATCTGTATATACAGGGAGATACTGGGGAGCAGCACTATCTGTATATACAGGGAGATACTAGGAGGCAGTACTATCTGTATATACAGGGAGATACTAGGAGGCAGTACTATCTGTATATACAGGGAGATACTAGGGGGCAGCACTATCTGTATATACAGGGAGATACTGGGGAGCAGCACTATCTGTATATACAGGGAGATACTGGGGAGCAGCACTATCTGTATATACAGGGAGATACTGGGGAGCAGCACTATCTGTATATACAGGGAGATACTAGGGAGCAGTACTATCTGTATATACAGGGAGATACCAGGGAGCAGCACTATCTGTATATACAGGGAGATACCAGGGAGCAGCACTATCTGTATATACAGGGAGATACCAGGGAGCAGCACTATCTGTATATACAGGGAGATACCAGGGAGCAGCACTATCTGTATATACAGGGAGATACTAGGAGGCAGTACTATCTGTATATACAGGGAGATACTGGGGAGCAGCACTATCTGTACATACAGGGAGATACTGGGGAGCAGCACTATCTGTATATACAGGGAGATACTGGGGAGTAGCACTATCTGTACATACAGGGAGATACTGGGGAGCAGCACTATCTGTACATACAGGGAGATACTGGGGAGCAGCACTATCTGTACATACAGGGAGATACTGGGGAGTAGCACTATCTGTACATACAGGGAGATACTGGGGAGCAGCACTATCTGTATATACAGGGAGATACTGGGGAGCAGCACTATCTGTATATACAGGGAGATACTGGGGAGCAGCACTATCTGTATATACAGGGAGATACTGGGGAGCAGCACTATCTGTATATACAGGGAGATACTGGGGAGCAGCACTATCTGTATATACAGGGAGATACTGGGGAGCAGCACTATCTGTATATACAGGGAGATACTGGGGAGCAGCACTATCTGTATATACAGGGAGATACTGGGGAGCAGCACTATCTGTATATACAGGGAGATACTAGGAGGCAGTACTATCTGTATATACAGGGAGATACTGGGGAGCAGCACTATCCGTATATACAGGGAGATACTGGGGAGCAGCACCATCTGTATATACAGGGAGATACTGGGGAGCAGCACTATCTGTATATACAGGGAGATACTAGGAGGCAGCACTATCCGTATATACAGGGAGATACTGGGGAGCAGCACTATCTGTATATACAGGGAGATACTGGGGAGCAGCACTATCTGTATATACAGGGAGATACTGGGGAGCAGCACTATCTGTATATACAGGGAGATACTAGGAGGCAGTACTATCTGTATATACAGGGAGATACTAGGAGGCAGTACTATCTGTATATACAGGGAGATACTGGGGAGCAGCACTATCTGTATATACAGGGAGATACTGGGGAGCAGCACTATCTGTATATACAGGGAGATACTGGGGAGCAGCACTATCTGTATGTACAGGGAGATACTGGGGAGCAGCACTATCTGTATATACAGGGAGATACTGGGGAGCAGCACTATCTGTATATACAGGGAGATACTGGGGAGCAGCACTATCTGTATATACAGGGAGATACTGGGGAGCAGCAGTATCTGTATATACAGGGAGATACTGGGGAGCAGCACTATCTGTATATACAGGGAGATACTGGGGAGCAGCACTATCTGTATATACAGGGAGATACTGGGGAGCAGCACTATCCGTATATACAGGGAGATACTGGGGAGCAGCACTATCTGTATATACAGGGAGATACCAGGGAGCAGCACTATCTGTATATACAGGGAGATACTAGGAGGCAGTACCATCTGTATATACAGGGAGATACTAGGAGGCAGTACCATCTGTATATACAGGGAGATACTAGGAGGCAGTACCATCTGTATATACAGGGAGATACTAGGAGGCAGTACCATCTGTATATACAGGGAGATACTAGGAGGCAGTACCATCTGTATATACAGGGAGATACTAGGAGGCAGTACCATCTGTATATACAGGGAGATACTAGGAGGCAGTACCATCTGTATATACAGGGAGATACTAGGAGGCAGTACCATCTGTATATACAGGGAGATACTAGGAGGCAGTACCATCTGTATATACAGGGAGATACTAGGAGGCAGTACCATCTGTATATACAGGGAGATACTAGGAGGCAGTACCATCTGTATATACAGGGAGATACTAGGAGGCAGTACTATCTGTCTAGACTTCCCTTGGAGCTTGCAGTGGTAGTTGGAGGCTAATACCTGCTGATCTGTAGGTCGTCCTTTGTGTAGATGTGATGGATGATTGTCGTTGCCTCTTTATACCTCTGCAGGTGCCTCCCTTCAGAGCTGAAATCCCTGGGGGTTGGGGTCTACATGTTACTCATCAGGACATTAGGTGAGTGGACATCTTGGTGGTAACGCGTGTCACCTTGCAGGAAGCCCTAGTGTCATCTAATCCTGTGTCCTCCTCTTCTACAGCCGGAATCCCATCTCCTATTTACTTTGGGGCTCTCATCGATAGAACCTGCCTGAAGTGGGGGACCACACCATGCGGAGGGCGGGGGGCTTGTCGCATGTATGACAACCACTCCTACAGGTAACGAGGCATAAAGCTCACCAAAATCAGGCTCAGCCGGGGCTGTGACACAATGGATCATGTCCCTCCTTCCTCTCCTGCAGGAACACCTTCCAGGGACTCATCAATGGGATCTGGGCCTCGTCCTTCATCTTCTTCCTCTGCTTTATATCTATGGTGAAGAAGAAATATCCAGCGAAGAAAGGGAACGAGGCCAATAGACTGATGCACCCCAAAGATTGTGGGAAAGGGGCAAATGATGCCTCTGAAATATAGAAAGAGACTTATTTAGTGACCCCCAACCCAAGATCATGAGATCTCCATCTGCATGGTCAGGGGGTTGTGCCTCCTACATGTCACCTAAGAGCGGCTAAAAGGTGACACCCATCCCTACAGGCACAAGATGTGTCCCATCCTCTTGGCCATCTCCCTGCTGCCATTTCCTTTGGTGCATCTTCTCATTGATCCTGCTCTTCCACACATGCAGGCCCGGGACGAGAGGAACTTCATCCATGGACCAGAAGGAACATCCTGATTGTATTGTCCTCCCGGGCGCTCAGCAGTTCTGCACATTCCATTGTCCTTCTCTTATCAACTTTTCAGCTCGCTGGTTTCTTTATCATCTGCCTCTTCTCTCGTATAGTTATACGTGACCGTCCATAATATTAAAGCCATCAAACCAACGTTGTGTAGATACTAACCAACATCAAGTAAAAGGCCATCACAATACCTTAGCTCTTCCGACCCATAACTCGAGTGCTCCGGTGGCCACTGTTGGGGTCCAGGGTTGGTTTGAACTAGGTCCTACAATTTAGCATGATGTAGTTATTGAGGTGGACAGCTACAATAGCTTTACACTAGATGCTTAGTGTCCAGGGGAGAAGGTCTCCAATACTTTCAAGATTAATCCGACATGGTGGTTACTGTAGACTTGAGGGCAGCAGAACCACAGAGGATGGCCTATTTCAGTCACTTCGTGTACAGCAGGCCAAGGAATTTGGTTGTGAAAGACGCCATTACAGTGTGGCCAGACGGTGTTCACCTTAATGAGATGGGCCTGGACATATTCCTCTGTGGCTTCTGATGGTATTGAGAAGGTGGACGCTCCGGACTGTCATTAATCCCTCTCGGGTGACGATGTGGCCCCGGTTCTGTTCCTGATCTCGCTTCTCCGCTGCCAGCCCTAACCTCCCGCTCTGCTTCTGACCTCGATCCTCCGGCCTGTCCCCGACCACGATTCTGCCTCACAACTCTCTACTTCGCCTTGGCCACCACCTGGGACAAAGTCGAGCCAATATTAACCGCTTATTAGACCATATTAGAGATCTTGAAAGTAGACATAAAAGCGCCCAATCCACACAGGTCTTTGCAGAACTTTCCCTTGCTAGAGAACAGCTCAGCTCTCTGTTGTCTCAATCCTATACCAGATTTGGTAATAGAATACGTATGAGTACGCAGAGCGTGGGCGTCCTTTACCTAGACTGCCCCCTCCTAGGGTCCAGGCAGCCAACAGGGTGAGAGACCTGGGCGTACTCTACAATAGTTAGACTTAGTTGCTAAGTTGGAGACCCTTAATATCTCCCTCGCCCCGGCAGCAGTTTAGCATCTCGCCCTCAACTTCTCCTTCAAACGGCAACAACTTTCAATCAGGTTCTTGTTCCCGCAGACGTTTCCGGCTCGTGCACCTTGAATTACCCTCTTATTCTACGGAAAATGGCTGCCCCTGTTCTCCCTCCATCTGCTTTCTTTTAGCAGCTAGAAGATACCCACAGAAATGATTCCTTTCTTTAAACTGAGGGTTAAGTTGTCTGTCCTGAGTCTCCTCAATTCCTTTGGTGGCCCTGGTCTTCCCACCTTTTGGAGATATCCTCCTCTTTAGAGTGATTGGTTCAAACAGGCTCCCATTAAACAATGGGTGCACTTAGAAGAGACTCTCCCATCTCTCCCTTGGGTAGCCCCCCAGTTACATAACACGAAGGCTCTGACTTACATCAACCGCCAGTTCCCCCTGGTATAGCTATTTTGTGGAATTCTCTTCTGCAAATTGTGACCTCCGACGCCCTTGTTTGACGCCCTCCTTTCCTTCCAGGCCTCGGAGTAGAATAATTTCTGGTGCTAACAGGCTCATACCCATCTAACCAACCCCTCACGTCCTCATCTGACTCTTCTTCCCTCCGATCCGTACAAGCCCGGGAATGGGATCTGGATAAACAACCCTTGGAGGAAGACTGGCAGAAATCCATCCTACTGTAGCCGGTCAGATTCTTAGTATAGAAATATCCATTATAGTAGAATACGCCCAGAGACACAGACGGACTTCACAGCGGAAATGCAGTTTCCTTGCGGCTTTTATTGGCAGCCAAAACAACTCAACTTTACCGGAGGGTGAAATAAAACAAAACGGAGAACAGAAGCTCGTGTGAGCACCTCCCGCACAGCCGCCATTCCCTCTTGGCTAGCGACACCCGGCTGGCGGCCCTCCAGAGCAAGGTCTCTCACACCGGCTCCAGTCCTGTGCCATCGCTACCGATACCCCCGGCGTTCCCGACAGTGGCCTCCTCGCCATGATCCCAGGCTCTCCATCTTCCCTGAAGAAAGGTGATAGATCAAGGAAAACCACCTCACTGGAAATCCATTTCTGTCTGATGGGATGACAAGGTCCCCAATAAGGGAGGCCCAAAAAAGGGTTAAGCTAAACGTTAAAGGGGATTGTCCCATAAAGACAAGTGTCTTATATGTCCTCAGGGTATTCTCTAACTCTGTTATTTACAAAAATCCAGCATCTCACAGACATAGTTCCATCCTGCCTCTGCAGTACACAATTAGTATTAGCCATGCAGTACACAATTTCAGTTGCCCCTGGACACGACCCTGTATCTTCTGACTTGGGGTGAGGCGCCATCTTAGATTTCTGTGTGACAGCCTGGAGATGAGATTTCTTTCTTTCTGTCCCCTGCACTCTAGCCCCGCCCCGGCACTCTAGCCCCACCCCTGCAGCCTAGGGCAGAGCTCACTCACTGATGCACAGACACTGACTTCCTGCCGGCAGCAGCGTGAGGAGAACTACAAGCTACAGGCAGATAAGTTGTTTATCTGGGGAGGCACAGCAGGTCTAGTGGGTTTGTGGAATAGCAGGGATGTAGCAGAGCTGGAGAGTGTCATTGTGTGTAATATGCATCTCATGGATCCCATCATCTCTGATCTGTCTCATCTCTTTCTATGCGTCAGATACTAGTGAATGTCCAGAAGGTAAATTGAAGTATATATAAACCTGTACCCTGATAATCTAAGCACATTGTCAGCACACAGCATCTCACAGCACAGAGGGATCATGAAGTGTCTGCTCAGAGAGTCCCCGCTCACACTCTGGAGTCTTACACTGATTATCTTACACCAATAACACTGAGTAACATTGTGAAGTAAGAGGTGAAAAATTATCTTTATGGTGTAAACATCACTAGAGGGTTGAAATTTGAGAATTTTCTTTAAGGAACAAACTGCTGGGCAGCACCTAATCAGGTCACCCGCAAAACTTGAAGAAAACGAGCATCACAGACCTTCCAAAAGATAGAACAAAGGTCCAGCCAAAGTATTGGACACTGCCCCCAGGTTATCAGTACAAAAACAGGGGTTCTCCTTGGGAAAAAGTAGTGCAGGGAGGGGAGACGATGGCGCCGGTAGTGCAGGGAGGGGAGACTATGGCGCCGGTAGTGCAGGGAGGGGAGACGATGGCGCCGGTAGTGCGTGGAGGGGAGACGATGGCGCCGGTAGTGCAGGGAGGGGACACGATGGCGCCGGTAGTGCAGGGAGGGGACACGATGGCGCCGGTAGTGCAGGGAGGGGAGACGATGGCGCCGGTAGTGCAGGGAGGGGAGACGATGGCGCCGGTAGTGCAGGGAGGGGAGACGATGGCGCCGGTAGTGCAGGGAGGGGAGACGATGGCGCCGGTAGTGCAGGGAGGGGAGACGATGGCGCCGGTAGTGCAGGGAGGGGAGACGATGGCGCCGGTAGTGCAGGGAGGGGAGACGATGGCGCCGGTAGTGCAGGGAGGGGAGACGATCGCGCCGGTAGTGCAGGGAGGGGAGACGATGGCGCCGGTAGTGCAGGGAGGGGAGACGATGGCGCCGGTAGTGCAGGGAGGGGAGACCATGGCGCCGGTAGTGCAGGGAGGGGAGACCATGGCGCCGGTAGTGCAGGGAGGGGAGACGATGGCGCCGGTAGTGCAGGGAGGGGAGATCATGGGGCTGATGCTTCTGCAGGAGATTGTGTTGCACATTTCGGAGGTAACACTGATGAGGGGGGCTCTATATAGCACTTCCGGAGGGTCACATGACTGTCCTCCTGGCACCACAGTCAGTTCTGTTCCATTGCTGGACTGATCAGTGGGTCAATAGTCCGATCCGATCATCAGCTGATTCTTATCCGTTTTTCTATTCTCCTGAATTTTTGGCAGGAGATTTTGGCTTCTGCTTCTGGGAATGAGGGAGGGTCGGTAAATGTTTGTTTTCCCTCAGTGGTGCAGTTGAGGGGTAAGGACAAGGGTCTCTGGGGGCAGGTTACTCATTGTGCCGCTTACATCCCATGTGATGCCACAGGTTACTATCTTGGCCAACACACGGGGCTCTGGATAGCACTTTATACATGTAACAGCCGGAGCAGATACAGGCAGAACATTACACTCCGCCCCTTTAAAGGGATCTACCACCAGGTAAAAGGGCTGTATGCAAAGGAGCCTGAGGGGCTCCAGGCTCTGTAAGTGATAATGGAGCCTGGAGCCCCTCAGGCTCATTTGCATACACTTTTTCATCCTACTGGTAGATGCTGGGGGCGGGCGCCCTGTGGCGGCTGGATGCGGGGCCCCTGTGGCTGCTTAATTGGATGAAAAATAGTAAAAATAAAAATAGTTTAAAAAAATGATAATAATAAAACCTAAAAATTCAAGCCCCCCCCCCCTGCTTCTCCCTAGAACTGATATAAACAAATTTTTTAAAAAAATCATAATTATGCCCCATCAGGTATCGCCTAAATCATTGGTTTATACAAGTTTCATTCATGTTCCCCGGCTCCCTGCCAGCAGCGTGTGGTGAGTCCCGGGGGCTCTGCTGAAGCCTGTATGTGCCTGTACCTCCTCCTCACCATCCCCCTCCCTCCCCTGCTCAGTGCACATGACAGGAAGTGGGGGGGGGGGAGGAGGACTGGTGAAATACATAACCCCCCTTCCTTATACTCCCGGACACTTTCCTAAATAACCCACATAAAACACCATTCTCTCCATTCCTGTAATGAAATAATTGCCCCTGAGGCTCATGTTGGGTGGTGGAACCGGTCACAGCTTTATTATCACATAACTGGATAGAAATATAAATCGTTATAAAACTCGGGATTCTCAGCATCAGACACATTGTAATGTCCCATCTCCACAGCGAAGAAAAACTGCACTATGGCCAATCCGGACTCCCAGATGACAAGTCGGCCAGACGAGCAAAGCCTCATATCCATCATTTCTCACCACCACCAGTCCCTACACGGAGCTACGACCACCACCCAACAGGACAGCGCCTGCTCCATGCCCTCCTGCAAACCTGGAAGAAAGACATCCCTGTCATTTCTAACCAAAAGCCACCGTCAGGCCTGAGCGAGGCAATGTGGCCACCCACCGGCTCCCGGTGCCATTGCAGCAGGATCTCTCCACCACTGCCGTGTCCCTGGCTCCACACCATCCCCGGTGAGGAACAATCTCCAACCATAACCATAGCTCAACTCCCGAGACAATAGATCATAACACTAGAGAATGTTACACATGGAGGTGAGGAGCCAATCACAGACAACCCAGAACCCAAAACTACCTGCCGGGCGTGCAACATCTTATAATGAGACAGGTGACAGCTCAAGAGGCGGAAGCCCTGGAGGACTCAAACAGCGGAAAGTAAACACAATGACGGATTCAGGCGTCAGCAACACCTCCCCCCCCCACCCCACCCCCCACACACAAAAACTGACAAACCCCCGGGGGGAGAAAACTATGAACCAGACGCCTCCCGGGAGAATCCATCATCTCACGAGGCCCTTGGAAAAACGAGAGGAGAATGAGCCGAAAAATGTCTTACCGGGTTCCTAGTTTTGGACAACACCAAACACCCGCTAACTGTATACTTCCTCTACTCCTCAGTTACCACAGCAGGTGCCCCCTCCGTTATGTACAAAAGCTTCTCCGCAGCCCCCGACATCACACATTGGATGGAGGATGACGACGGGTGCAATCAGCAGCATTGTATTATATACCGTATATACTCAAGTATAAGCCGAGGGTGGGAGATGCATTGCTCACAGCCTTCCAGTATATAGCCAGCAAGCCCCATGTAGTAGATAGCCAGCCAGCCCCTGTAGTATATAACCAGCCCCAGGCAGTACATAGCCAGCCAGCCCTCCTGTAGTATATAGCCTGCCAGTCCATGTAGTATATAGCCAGCCAGCCCATGTAGTATATAGCCTGCCAGCCCATGTAGTATATAGCCAGCCAGCTCCCTGTAGTATATATCCTGCCAGCCCCCTGTAGTATATAGCCTGCCAGCCCCCCTGTAGTATATATCCTGCCAGCCCCCCTGTAGTATATAGCCTGCCAGCCCCCCTGTAGTATATATCCTGCCATCCCCCCTGTAGTATATAGCCTGCCAGCCCCTCTGTAGTATACAGCCTGCCAGCCCCCCTGTAGTATATAGCCAGCCTGCCCCCCTGTAGTATATAGCCAGCCTGCCCCCCTGTAGCATATAACCTGCCAGCCCCCAAGTAGTATATAGCCAGACAGCCCCCCTGTAGTATATAGCCAGCCAGCCCCCCTGTAGTATATAGCCAGCCAGCCCCCCTATAGTATATAACCAGCCAGCCCCCCTGTAGTATATAACCAGCCAGCCCCCTGTGACTGTCATAAACAACCAGCCCCGGGGTGGCAGAAGACAACTATCCGGGAGCTGCTGACTCTAAGGCCCTAGAGGGGAGGGCTGAAAAAACCTTGGAGACACCATAAGGCGCAATAACATCAGCCGCCTGCACACCCCTCCCCATCGCATGCTGCAGCGCCAAGCGCCGCCTGAAATCTACATCGTAACGTCAGCTCGCACCACTGTGCAGAGTAACGCCACAATATACAGCGTCCAGCTGTGCACCGAGCGGAGTAACGCTACAATATACAGAGTCCAGCTGTGCACCGAGCGGAGTAACGCTACAATATACAGAGTCCAGCTGTGCACCGAGCGGAGTAACTCTACAATATACAGCGTCCGGCTGTGCACCGAGCAGAGTAACGCTACAATATACAGAGTCCAGCTGTGCACCGAGCGGAGTAACTCTACAATATACAGAGTCCAGCTGTGCACCTAGCGGAGTAACGCTACAATATACAGAGTCCAGCTGTGCACCGAGCGGAGTAACGCTACACTATACAGCGTCCAGCTGTGCACCGAGCAGAGTAACGCTACAATATACAGAGTCCAGCTGTGCACCGAGCGGAGTAACGCTACAATATACAGCTCCCAGCTGTGCACCGAGCGGAGTAACGCTACAATATACAGAGTCCAGCTGTGCACCGAGCAGAGTAACGCTACAATATACAGAGTCCAGCTGTGCACCGAGCGGAGTAACGCTACAATATACAGAGTCCAGCTGTGCACCGAGCGGAGTAACGCTACAATATACAGAGTCCAGCTGTGCACCGAGCGGAGTAACTCTACAATATACAGCGTCCGGCTGTGCACCGAGCAGAGTAACGCTACAATATACAGAGTCCAGCTGTGCACCGAGCGGAGTAACTCTACAATATACAGAGTCCAGCTGTGCACCTAGCGGAGTAACGCTACAATATACAGAGTCCAGCTGTGCACCGAGCGGAGTAACGCTACACTATACAGCGTCCAGCTGTGCACCGAGCAGAGTAACGCTACAATATACAGAGTCCAGCTGTGCACCGAGCGGAGTAACGCTACAATATACAGCTCCCAGCTGTGCACCGAGCGGAGTAACGCTACAATATACAGAGTCCAGCTGTGCACCGAGCGGAGTAACGCTACAATATACAGAGTCCAGCTGTGCACCGAGCGGAGTAACGCTACAATATACAGCTCCCAGCTGTGCACCGAGCGGAGTAACGCTACAATATACAGAGTCCAGCTGTGCACCGAGCGGAGTAACTCTACAATATACAGCGTCCGGCTGTGCACCGAGCAGAGTAACGCTACAATATACAGAGTCCAGCTGTGCACCGAGCGGAGTAACTCTACAATATACAGAGTCCAGCTGTGCACCTAGCGGAGTAACGCTACAATATACAGAGTCCAGCTGTGCACCTAGCGGAGTAACGCTACACTATACAGCGTCCAGCTGTGCACCGAGCAGAGTAACGCTACAATATACAGAGTCCAGCTGTGCACCGAGCGGAGTAACGCTACAATATACAGCGTCCAGCTGTGCACCGAGCGGAGTAACGCTACAATATACAGCTCCCAGCTGTGCACCGAGCAGAGTAACGCTACAATATACAGAGTCCAGCTGTGCACCGAGCGGAGTAACGCTACAATATACAGAGTCCAGCTGTGCACCGAGCGGAGTAACGCTACAATATACAGCTCCCAGCTGTGCACCGAGCGGAGTAACGCTACAATATACAGAGTCCAGCTGTGCACCGAGCGGAGTAACGCTACAATATACAGCTCCCAGCTGTGCACCGAGCGGAGTAACTCTACAATATACAGCGTCCAGCTGTGCACCGAGCAGAGTATCGCTACAATATACAGCGTCCAGCTGTGCACCGAGCAGAGTAACGCTACAATATACAGCGTCCAGCTGTGCACCGAGCGGAGTAACGCTACAATATACAGAGTCCAGCTGTGCACCGAGCGGAGTAACGCTACAATATACAGAGTCCAGCTGTGCACCGAGCGGAGTAACGCTACAATATACAGCGTCCAGCTGTGCACCGAGCAGAGTAACGCTACAATATACAGCGTCCAGCTGTGCACCGAGCAGAGTAACACTACAATATACAGCGTCCAGCTGTGCACCGAGCGGAGTAACGCTACAATATACAGCTCCCAGCTGTGAACCGAGCAGAGTAACGCTACAATATACAGCGTCCAGCTGTGCACCGAGCGGAGTAACGCTACAATATACAGCGTCCAGCTGTGCACCGAGCGGAGTAACGCTACAATATACAGCGTCCAGCTGTGCACCGAGCGGAGTAACGCTACAATATACAGCGTCCAGCTGTGCACCGAGCGGAGTAACGCTACAATATACAGCGTCCAGCTGTGCGCCGAGCGGAGTAACGCTACAATATACAGCGTCCAGCTGTGCGCCGAGCGGAGTAACGCTACAATATACAGAGTCCAGCTGTGCGCCGAGCGGAGTAACGCTACAATATACAGAGTCCAGCTGTGCACCGAGCGGAGTAACGCTACAATATACAGCGTCCAGCTGTGCACCGAGCGGAGTAACGCTACAATATACAGCGTCCAGCGGTGCACCGAGCGGAGTAACGCTACAATATACAGCGTCCAGCTGTGCACCGAGCAGAGTAACGCTACAATATACAGAGTCCAGCTGCGCACCGAGCGGAGTAACGCTACAATATACAGAGTCCAGCTGCGCACCGAGCGGAGTAACGCTACAATATACAGCGCCCAGCTGCGCACCGAGCGGAGTAACGCTACAATATACAGAGTCCAGCTGTGCACCGAGCGGAGTAACTCTACAATATACAGAGTCCAGCTGTGCACCTAGCGGAGTAACGCTACAATATACAGCGTCCAGCTGTGCACCGAGCGGAGTAACGCTACAATATACAGCGTCCAGCGGTGCACCGAGCGGAGTAACGCTACAATATACAGCGCCCAGCTGCGCACCGAGCGGAGTAACGCTACAATATACAGAGTCCAGCTGTGCACCGAGCGGAGTAACTCTACAATATACAGAGTCCAGCTGTGCACCTAGCGGAGTAACGCTACAATATACAGCGTCCAGCTGTGCACCGAGCGGAGTAACGCTACAATATACAGCGTCCAGCGGTGCACCGAGCGGAGTAACGCTACAATATACAGCGTCCAGCTGTGCACCGAGCAGAGTAACGCTACAATATACAGAGTCCAGCTGCGCACCGAGCGGAGTAACGCTACAATATACAGAGTCCAGCTGCGCACCGAGCGGAGTAACGCTACAATATACAGCGCCCAGCTGCGCACCGAGCGGAGTAACGCTACAATATACAGAGTCCAGCTGTGCACCGAGCGGAGTAACGCTACAATATACAGCATCCAGCTGTGCACAGAGCGGAGTAACGCTACAATATACAGAGGCCAGCTGCGCACCGAGCGGAGTGACGCTACAATATACAGGCGAATAATAACTGGGAGACTTTCTCACCTTCATATCCAGGATGTGAAGCAGACAGGACCAGAGCTCGGGAGGTGAGGCGCAGGAGGCGAGGCGCAGGAGATGAGGCGCAGGAGGTGAGGCGCAGGAGGGGAGGCGCAGGACCTCAGATACAGTATTGCACTCGCTCTGTGTCGCTGTAGTTGCTTCTCTTGCTGTTATACTGACACCCGTCGCTGTTGGTCAGAAATTGAGGCTTCAGTGGCCCAGAAGCCTGTGTGTTCCCAGTTACAGACACCTAACATGGCCGCCACAGGAAGTACCAGGGACCAGGGCTCCAGAAACCACACCCACATAGAAAAAACTTTATCAACATGAGCAGAGGGAGCGCATGTACCTCCTGACCAGCAGGTGGCAGCAGAGCCCCAATATACATGACATATAAGAAGAGCGGAGGCAGAACACAATGCAGTAATGTGAACAGCGGCATAACAAGATATATAACTGAGGAGAGCGGCACCGGGGACAGAGGACACCGACAGGGGAGTCACCGGGTGATGGAGGGGGACAGAGGACACCGACAGGGGAGTCACCGGGTGATGGAGGGGGACAGAGGACACCGACAGGGGAGTCACCGGGTGATGGAGGGGGACAGAGGACACCGACAGGGGAGTCACCGGGTGATGGAGGGGGACAGAGGACACCGACAGGGAGTCACCGGGTGATGGAGGGGGACAGAGGACACCGACAGGGGAGTCACCGGGTGATGGAGGGGGACAGAGGACACCGACAGGGGAGTCACCGGGTGATGGAGGGGGACAGAGGACACCGACAGGGGAGTCACCGGGTGATGGAGGGGGACAGAGGACACCGACAGGGAGTCACTGGGTCATGGAGGGGGACAGAGGACACCGACAGGGAGTCACCGGGTCATGGAGGGGGACAGAGGACACCGACAGGGAGTCACCGGGTCATGGAGGGGGACAGAGGACACCGACAGGGGAGTCACCGGGTGATGGAGGGGGACAGAGGACACCGACAGGGGAGTCACCGGGTCATGGAGGGGGACAGAGGACACCGACAGGGGAGTCACCGGGTGATGGAGGGGGACAGAGGACACCGACAGGGAGTCACCGGGTGATGGAGGGGGACAGAGGACACCGACAGGGGAGTCACCGGGTGATGGAGGGGGACAGAGGACACCGACAGGGGAGTCACCGGGTGATGGAGGGGGACAGAGGACACCGACAGGGGAGTCACCGGGTGATGGAGGGGGACAGAGGACACCGTCAGGGAGTCACCGGGTGATGGAGGGGGACAGAGGACACCGACAGGGGAGTCACCGGGTCATGGAGGGGGACAGAGGACACCGACAGGGGAGTCACCGGGTGATGGAGGGGGACAGAGGACACCGACAGGGAGTCACCGGGTCATGGAGGGGGACAGAGGACACCGACAGGGAGTCACCGGGTCATGGAGGGGGACAGAGGACACCGACAGGGGAGTCACCGGGTGATGGAGGGGGACAGAGGACACCGACAGGGGAGTCACCGGGTCATGGAGGGGGACAGAGGACACCGACAGGGGAGTCACCGGGTGATGGAGGGGGACAGAGGACACCGACAGGGAGTCACCGGGTGATGGAGGGGGACAGAGGACACCGACAGGGGAGTCACCGGGTGATGGAGGGGGACAGAGGACACCGACAGGGGAGTCACCGGGTGATGGAGGGGGACAGAGGACACCGACAGGGGAGTCACCGGGTGATGGAGGGGGACAGAGGACACCGTCAGGGAGTCACCGGGTGATGGAGGGGGACAGAGGACACCGACAGGGGAGTCACCGGGTCATGGAGGGGGACAGAGGACACCGACAGGGGAGTCACCGGGTGATGGAGGGGGACAGAGGACACCGACAGGGGAGTCACCGGGTCATGGAGGGGGACAGAGGACACCGACAGGGGAGTCACCGGGTGATGGAGGGGGACAGAGGACACCGACAGGGGAGTCACCGGGTGATGGAGGGGGACAGAGGACACCGACAGGGAGTCACCGGGTGATAGAGGGGGACAGAGGACACCGACAGGGGAGTCACCGGGTGATGGAGGGGGACAGAGGACACTGACAGGGGAGTCACCGGGTGATGGAGGGGGACAGAGGACACCGACAGGGAGTCGCCGGGTGACAGAGGGGGACAGAGGACACCGACAGGGGAGTCACCGGGTGATGGAGGGGGACAGAGGACACCGACAGGGGAGTCACCGGGTGATGGAGGGGGACAGAGGACACCGACAGGGGAGTCACCGGGTGATGGAGGGGGACAGAGGACACCGACAGGGGAGTCACCGGGTGATGGAGGGGGACAGAGGACACCGACAGGGGAGTCACCGGGTGATGGAGGGGGACAGAGGACACCGACAGGGAGTCACCGGGTGATAGAGGGGGACAGAGGACACCGACAGGGGAGTCACCGGGTGATGGAGGGGGACAGAGGACACCGACAGGGGAGTCACCGGGTGATGGAGGGGGACAGAGGACACCGACAGGGGAGTCACCGGGTGATGGAGGATGACGAGGAAGAGCAACCAGTGCACCGGGGGCAGGACAGAGGAGGCAGAGGACTGGGAGCTACAGGGAGAACATGTTCCTGCACTCCATATGTCACCTCCCTGTATATCCTGTAAGAGAGGTAGTCACAGCCCCGCCCCCTGCCTGTATATCCTGTGTGAGAGGTAGTCACAGCCCCGCCCCCTGCCTGTATATCCTGTAAGAGAGGTAGTCACAGCCCCGCCCCCTGCCTGTATATCCTGGGTGAGAGGTAGCCACAGCCCCACCCCCTGCCTGTATATCCTGTGTGAGAGGTAGTCACAGCCCCGCCCCCTGCCTGTATATCCTGTGTGAGAGGTAGTCACAGCCCCGCCCCCTGCCTGTATATCCTGTGTGAGAGGTAGTCATAGCCCCGCCCCCTGTATATCCTGTGTGAGAGGTAGTCACAGCCCCACCCCCTGCCTGTATATCCTGTGTGAGAGGTAGTCACAGCCCCACCCCCTGCCTGTATATCCTGTGTGAGAGGTAGTCACAGCCCCGCCCCCTGCCTGTATATCCTGTGTGAGAGGTAGTCACAGCCCCGCCCCCTGCCTGTATATCCTGTGTGAGAGGTAGTCACAGCCCCGCCCCCTGCCTGTATATCCTGTGTGAGAGGTAGTCACAGCCCCGCCCCCTGCCTGTATATCCTGTGTGATGCCCCGCCCCCTGCCTGTATATCCTGTGTGAGAGGTAGTCACAGCCCCGCCCCCTGCCTGTATATCCTGTGTGAGAGGTAGTCACAGCCCCGCCCCCTGCCTGTATATCCTGTGTGAGAGGTAGTCACAGCCCCGCCCCCTGCCTGTATATCCTGTGTGAGAGGTAGTCACAGCCCCGCCCCCTGCCTGTGTATCCTGTGTGAGAGGTAGTCACAGCCCCGCCCCCTGCCTGTATATCCTGTGTGAGAGGTAGTCACAGCCCCGCCCCCTGCCTGTATATCCTGTGTGAGAGGTGGTCACAGCCCCGCCCCCTGCCTGTATATCCTGTGTGAGAGGTAGTCACAGCCCCACCCCCTGCCTGTATATCCTGTGTGAGAGGTGGTCACAGCCCCGCCACTGCCTGTATATCCTATGTGAGAGGTAGTCACAGCCCCGCCCCCTGCCTGTATATCCTGTGTGAGAGGTAGTCACAGCCCCGCCCCCTGCCTGTATATCCTGTGTGATAGCTAGTCACAGCCCCGCCCCCTGCCTGTATATCCTGTGTGAGAGGTAGTCACAGCCCCGCCCCCTGCCTGTATATCCTGTGTGAGAGGTAGTCACAGCCCCGCCCCCTGCCTGTATATCCTGTGTGAGAGGTAGTCACAGCCCCGCCCCCTGCCTGTATATCCTGTGTGAGAGGTAGTCACAGCCCCGCCCCCTGCCTGTATATCCTGTGTGAGAGGTAGTCACAGCCCCGCCCCCTGCCTGTATATCCTGTGTGAGAGGTAGTCACAGCCCCGCCCCCTGCCTGTATATCCTGTGTGAGAGGTAGTCACAGCCCCGCCCCCTGCCTGTATATCCTGTGTGAGAGGTAGTCACAGCCCCGCCCCCTGCCTGTATATCCTGTGTGAGAGGTAGTCACAGCCCCGCCCCCTGCCTGTATATCCTGTGTGAGAGGTAGTCACAGCCCCGCCCCTTCTGATGACATCATTACCATAGTAATCTGAGTAATCAGCGCCTTTTGCTCTATATCTGCAGTAAATACTTGCAGCATATTTGAGTTAATTATAAAGGCCGGGTCAAGGTCCAGCTGTGATCATAATCCGCCGCTCGCAGGTCACACGAGGATCCGGCTCTACCGTGAGTACATTTACTTCTCATTCTTCGGGGATTTTGGGTGGACATTTTACTGGACCAAACGGAAGTGATCGGTGGCTGCAGCATCCTGGTGCGACCCGAGGGGCCCGGAGCAGCGGGAGCCCCAGGAGGAAGACTAGTCATGTCACATGACTCCCTCTGCTCCGTACACAGGGTATCACCCCCATCATCCCTGACCCCAGCAACTGACAATCTAATCTCCTATCACACAAAGAGTATCACTCCCATCATCCCTGACCCCAGGAGCTGACAATCTAATCACCTATCACACACAGAGTATCACTCCCATCATCCCTGACCCCAGGAGCTCACAATCTAATCTCCTATCACACACAGTGTATCACTCCCATCATCCCTGACCCCAGGAGCTGACAATCTAATCTCCTATCACACACAGACTATCACTCCCATCATCCCTGACCCCAGGAGCTGACAATCTAATCTCCTATCACACACAGACTATCACTCCCATCATCCCTGACCCCAGGAGCTGACAATCTAATCTCCTATCACACACAGAGTATCACTCCCATCATCCCTGACCCCAGGAGCTGACAATCTAATCTCCTATCACACACCATGTATCACTCCCATCATCCCTGACCCCAGGAGCTGACAATCTAATCTCCTATCACACACAGAGTATCACTCCCATCATCCCTGACCCCAGGAGCTCACAATCTAATCTCCTATCACACAAAGAGTATCACTCCCATCATCCCTGACCCCAGGAGCTCACAATCTAATGAATACGGAGTGTTCCATGTGGTCTCAGACACTGAGAGAAAGTAACACACACAATGGCGCAGGGACCCACAACAATCAGGTCCCGGGAAGTGATTGGTGTTTGATACAATTTGATCAAAATGTAACTAAGACCCTGGAGTTCATTTGTTATCCGAGCGGCGACAGAGGATTGTGTGATGTATGATACGTAAGTCTGTCACTGCATCAGTCCACGTGCTGGATAAACAGCCTGACACTGACGGTGGGACAGACCCTAGAAAAAATTGTCTCCTCCCTCCTGTGCAGTCTGTACTATGTTCAGTGTCCTCCTCCTGTGCAGTCTGTACTATGTGCAGTGTCCTCCTCCTGTGCAGTCTGTACTATGTGCAGTGTCCTCCCTCCTGTGCAGTCTGTACTATGTGCAGTGTCCTCCCTCCTGTGCAGTCTGTACTATGTGCAGTGTCCTCCCTCCTGTGCAGTCTGTACTATGTGCAGTGTCCTCTCTCCTGTGCAGTCTGTACTATGCGCAGGGTCCTCCCTCCTGTGCAGTCTGTACTATGTGCAGTGTCCTCCCTCCTGTGCAGTCTGTACTATGTGCAGTGTCCTCTCTCCTGTGCAGTCTGTACTATGCGTAGTGTCCTTCCTCCTGTGCAGTCTGTACTATGTGCAGTGTCCTCCCTCCTGTGCAGTCTGTACTATGTGCAGTGTCCTCCCTCCTGTGCAGTCTGTACTATGTGCAGTGTCCTCCCTCCTGTGCAGTCTGTACTATGTGCAGTGTCCTCTCTCCTGTGCAGTCTGTACTATGTGCTGTGTCCTCCCTCCTGTGCAGTCTGTACTATGTGCAGTGTCCTCTCTCCTGTGCAGTCTGTACTATGTGCAGTGTCCTCCCTCCTGTGCAGTCTGTACTATGTGCAGTGTCCTCCCTCCTGTGCAGTCTGTACTATGTGCAGTGTCCTCCCTCCTGTGCAGTCTGTACTATGTGCAGTGTCCTCTCTCCTGTGCAGTCTGTACTATGTGCTGTGTCCTCCCTCCTGTGCAGTCTGTACTATGTGCAGTGTCCTCTCTCCTGTGCAGTCTGTACTATGTGCAGTGTCCTCCCTCCTGTGCAGTCTGTACTATGTGCAGTGTCCTCCCTCCTGTGCAGTCTGTACTATGTGCAGTATCCTTCCTCCTGTGCAGTCTGTACTATGTGCAGTGTCCTCCCTCCTGTGCAGTCTGTACTATGTGCAGTGTCCTCTCTCCTGTGCAGTCTGTACTATGTGTAGTGTCCTCCCTCCTGTGCAGTCTGTACTATGTGCAGTGTCCTCCCTCCTGTGCAGTCTGTACTATGTGCAGTGTCCTCCCTCCTGTGCAGTCTGTACTATGTGCAGTGTCCTCCCTCCTGTGCAGTCTGTACTATGTGCAGTGTCCTCCCTCCTGTGCAGTCTGTACTATGTGCAGTGTCCTCCCTCCTGTGCAGTCTGTACTATGTGCAGTATCCTCTCTCCTGTGCAGTCTGTACTATGTGCAGTGTCCTCCCTCCTATGCAGTCTGTACTATGTGCAGTGTCCTCCCTCCTGTGCAGTCTCTACTATGTGCAGTGTCCTCTCTCCTGTGCAGTCTGTACTATGTGCAGTGTCCTCTCTCCTGTGCAGTCTGTACTATGTGCAGTGTCCTCCCTCCTGTGCAGTCTGTACTATGTGCAGTGTCCTCCCTCCTGTGCAGTCTGTACTATGTGCAGTGTCCTCCCTCCTGTGCAGTCTGTACTATGTGCAGTGTCCTCCCTCCTGTGCAGTCTGTACTATGTGCAGTGTCCTCCCTCCTGTGCAGTCTGTACTATGTGCAGTGTCCTCCCTCCTGTGCAGTCTGTACTATGTGCAGTGTCCTCCCTCCTGTGCAGTCTGTACTATGTGCAGTGTCCTCCCTCCTGTGCAGTCTGTACTATGTGCAGTGTCCTCCCTCCTGTGCAGTCTGTACTATGTGCAGTGTCCTCCCTCCTGTGCAGTCTGTACTATGTGCAGTGTCCTCCCTCCTGTGCAGTCTGTACTATGTGCAGTGTCCTCCCTCCTGTGCAGTCTGTACTATGTGCAGTGTCCTCCCTCCTGTGCAGTCTGTACTATGTGCAGTGTCCTCCCTCCTGTGCAGTCTGTACTATGTGCAGTGTCCTCCCTCCTGTGCAGTCTGTACTATGTGCAGTGTCCTCCCTCCTGTGCAGTCTGTACTATGCGCGGTGTCCTCCCTCCTGTACAGACTGTACTATGTGCAGTGTCCTCCCTCCTGTGCAGTCTGTACTATGTGCAGTGTCCTCCCTGCTGTGCAGTCTGTACTATGTGCACTGTCCTCTCTCCTGTGCAGTCTGTACTATGCGCGGTGTCCTCCCTCCTGTACAGTCTGTACTATGTGCAGTGTCCTCCCTCCTGTGCAGTCTGTACTATGTGCAGTGTCCTCCCTGCTGTGCAGTCTGTACTATGTGCACTGTCCTCTCTCCTGTGCAGTCTGTACTATGTGCAGTGTCCTCCCTCCTGTGCAGTCTGTACTATGTGCAGTGTCCTCCCTCCTGTGCAGTCTGTACTATGTGCAGTGTCCTCCCTCCTGTGCAGTCTGTACTATGAGCAGTGCCCTCCCTCCTGTGCAGTCTGTACTATGTGCAGTGTCCTCCCTCCTGTGCAGTCTGTACTATGTGCAGTCTCCTCCCTCCTGTGCAGTCTGTACTATGTGCAGTGTCCTCTCTCCTGTGCAGTCTGTACTATGTGCAGTGTCCTCTCTCCTGTGCAGTCTGTACTATGGTCAGTGTCCTCCCTCCTGTGCAGTCTGTACTATGTGCAGTGTCCCCCTCCTGTGCAGTCTGTACTGTGTGCAGTGTCCCCCTCCTGTGCAGTCTGTACTGTGTGCAGTGTCCTCCCTTCTGTGCAGTCTGTACTATGTGCAGTGTCCTCCCTCCTGTGCAGTCTGTACTATGTGCAGTGTCCTCCCTCCTGTGCAGTCTGTACTATGTGCAGTGTCCTCCCTCCTGTGCAGTCTGTACTATGTGCAGTGTCCTCCCTCCTGTGCAGTCTGTACTATGTGCAGTGTCCTCCCTCCTGTGCAGTCTGTACTATGTGCAGTCTCCTCCCTCCTGTGCAGTCTGTACTATGTGCAGTGTCCTCCCTCCTGTGCAGTCTGTACTATGTGCAGTGTCCTCCCTCCTGTGCAGTCTGTACTATGTGCAGTGTCCTCCCTCCTGTGCAGTCTGTACTATGTGCAGTATCCTCTCTCCTGTGCAGTCTGTACTATGTGCAGTGTCCTCCCTCCTGTGCAGTCTGTACTATGTGCAGTCTCCTCCCTCCTGTGCAGTCTGTACTATGTGTAGTGTCCTCCCTCCTGTGCAGTCTGTACTATGTGCAGTGTCCTCCCTCCTGTGCAGTCTGTACTATGTGCAGTGTCCTCCCTCCTGTGCAGTCTGTACTATGTGCAGTGTCCTCCCTCCTGTGCAGTCTGTACTATGTGCAGTGTCCTCCCTCCTATACAGTCTGTACTATGTGCAGTGTCCTCCCTCCTGTGCAGTCTGTACTATGTACAGTGTCCTCCCTCCTGTGCAGTCTGTACTATGTGCAGTGTCCTCTCTCCTGTGCAGTCTGTACTATGTGCAGTGTCCTCCCTCCTGTGCAGTCTGTACTATGTGCAGTGTCCTCCTCCTGTGCAGTCTGTGCTATGTGCAGTGTCCTCCTCCTGTGCAGTCTGTACTATGTGCAGTATCCTCCTCCTGTGCAGTCTGTACTATGTGCAGTGTCCTCTCTCCTGTGCAGTCTGTACTATGTGCAGTGTCCTCCCCTCCTGTGCAGTCTGTACTATGTGCAGTGTCCTCCCTCCTGTGCAGTCTGTACTATGTGCAGTGTCCTCCCTACTGTGCAGTCTGTACTATGTGCAGTGTCCTCCCTCCTGTGCAGTCTGTACTATGTGCAGTGTCCTCTCTCCTGTGCAGTCTGTACTATGTGCAGTGTCCTCCCTCCTGTGCAGTCTGTACTATGTGCAGTGTCCTCCCTCCTGTGCAGTCTGTACTATGTGCAGTGTCCTCCCTCCTGTGCAGTCTGTACTATGTGCAGTGTCCTCCTCCTGTGCAGTCTGGACTATGTGCAGTGTCCTCCCTCCTGTGCAGTCTGTACTATGTGCAGTGTCCTCCCTCCTGTGCAGTCTGTACTATGTGCAGTGTCCTCCCTCCTGTGCAGTCTGTACTATGTGCAGTGTCCTCCCTCCTGTGCAGTCTGTACTATGTGCAGTGTCCTCCTCCTGTGCAGTCTGGACTATGTGCAGTGTCCTCCCTCCTGTGCAGTCTGTACTATGTGCAGTGTCCTCCTCCTGTGCAGTCTGTGCTATGTGCAGTGTCCTCCCTCCTGTGCAGTCTGTACTATGTGCAGTGTCCTCCTCCTGTGCAGTCTGTACTATGTGCAGTGTCCTCTCTCCTGTGCAGTCTGTACTATGTGCAGTGTCCTCCCTCCTGTGCAGTCTGTACTATGTGCAGTATCCTCCTCCTGTGCAGTCTGTACTATGTGCAGTATCCTCCTCCTGTGCAGTCTGTACTATGTGCAGTGTCCTCCCTCCTGTGCAGTCTGTACTATCTGCAGTGTCCTCCCTCCTGTGCAGTCTGTACTATGGTCAGTGTCCTCCCTCCTGTGCAGTCTGTACTATGTGCAGTGTCCTCCTCCTGTGCAGTCTGTGCTATGTGCAGTGTCCTCCTCCTGTGCAGTCTGTACTATGTGCAGTGTCCTCCCTCCTGTGCAGTCTGTACTATGTGCAGTATCCTCCCTCCTGTGCAGTCTGTACTATGTGCAGTGTCCTCCCTCCTGTGCAGTCTGTACTATGTGCAGTGTCCTCTCTCCTGTGCAGTCTGTACTATGTGCAGTGTCCTCCCTCCTGTGCAGTCTGTACTATGTGCAGTATCCTCCTCCTGTGCAGTCTGTACTATGTGCAGTGTCCTCTCTCCTGTGCAGTCTGTACTATGTGCAGTGTCCTCCTCCTGTGCAGTCTGTACTATGTGCAGTATCCTCCTCCTGTGCAGTCTGTACTATGTGCAGTGTCCTCCCTCCTGTGCAGTCTGTACTATGTGCAGTATCCTCCCTCCTGTGCAGTCTGTACTATGTGCAGTGTCCTCTCTCCTGTGCAGTCTGTACTATGTGCAGTGTCCTCCCTCCTGTGCAGCCTGTACTATGTGCAGTGTCCTCCCTCCTGTGCAGTCTGTACTATGTGCAGTGTCCTCTCTCCTGTGCAGTCTGTACTATGTGCAGTGTCCTCCCTCCTGTGCAGCCTGTACTATGTGCAGTGTCCTCCCTCCTGTGCAGTCTGTACTATGTGCAGTGTCCTCCCTCCTGTGCAGTCTGTACTATGTGCAGTGTCCTCCCTCCTGTGCAGTCTGTACTATGTGCAGTGTCCTCCCTCCTGTGCAGTCTGTACTATGTGCAGTGTCCTCCCTCCTATACAGTCTGTACTATGTGCAGTGTCCTCCCTCCTGTGCAGTCTGTACTATGTGCAGTGTCCTCTCTCCTGTGCAGTCTGTACTATGTGCAGTGTCCTCCCTCCTGTGCAGTCTGTACTATGTGCAGTGTCCTCCCTCCTGTGCAGTCTGTACTATGTGCAGTGTCCTCCTCCTGTGCAGTCTGTGCTATGTGCAGTGTCCTCCTCCTGTGCAGTCTGTACTATGTGCAGTATCCTCCTCCTGTGCAGTCTGTACTATGTGCAGTGTCCTCTCTCCTGTGCAGTCTGTACTATGTG